>NC_141031.1:46590000-46617500 GCF_052040795.2 Danio rerio
TAGCAACCATCTAGGTGATCTTTTACCGCTGCACAATAGAAAGCATCCTGACCAACTGCAGCGGGTGGTGAAAACTGCCCAACGCATCACAGGGACCGAACTGCCAGCCATAAAGTTTAATCTAATCTAATTTAAGGGACAAATAAAAACATTACGTGGTGTATATTTCTTGGTTCTCAAAAGTATAGCCCTGAGCACATATTTCTAATGAGAAGTATAAACTGGCATTAGCATGTTATTGCAGATCACATTTTTCTTAAGCATCACACAACCCTATTGTCCTGTTAACAATAACTTGCCAAAATGAAGATTTCTGGCAGCCAGCTCAATGTTTGAAGTCTGATCTGTTATCCTCATGCCCGAGGGTCTGCTTTTTTCCATCAGGGGTCTCATTTAGAGTTCATCTGGGGATTTTGGGTGTGTTTTGAGAAGATGTGGCTGTTCTGAGAACTGTGTGTGGAAAGAAAGCCAAGAGCTTAAATTAAATATAAAGCCAGCATCGGTGTGAGGAGCTCCCTGAAGGATACAGCCTGTGTTTGGCTGCATTTTCTTATTCATGCCCTTTTTATGCTTATTTATTTACTTTGAACCACTAACCTACTTACAGTTAGAAAAGGCAAGAGGACGCTTCTGTTTTCTCCTGTGTCCACAACACTGATAAGATCAGAAAACTGAGGGAGTGTGAAAAAGATTGTGAGATAGTCTCAACAATGTCTCATCAGGAAACCAATTAAAAATAAGCAAGTCCATGTAAACCTTGACATAAAAAGACTAAGTTTACTTTGTAAGTAAATGTTGTCAAACTATTTTAATCGAGGTGACAAAGTCACAGTGTCATTGGTCACACCAGAAATGGTGCGTTCACACCAGATGCAAATGAAGCATCAAGCAAAAGCGAGTTAAGTCTGTGTTTCCTCTAGGATTTTTTTTCCATTAGACATTTTTTTTTAAATGGTTATGTTCCTTTTTTTTGAGTGTATGTAAACTTCTGGTTTCAACTCATTCATTCAATCACTTTCTTGTCGGCTTAGTCCCTTTATTAATCCGGGGTCGCCACAGCGGAATGAACCGCCAACTCATCCAGCAAGTTTTTACGTATAGCGGATGCCCTTCCAGCTGCAACCCATCTCTGGGAAACATCCACACACACATTCACACACACACTCATACACTACGGACAATTTAGCCTCTCCAATTCACCTGTACCGCATGTCTTTGGACTGTGGGGGAAACCGGAGCACCCGGAGGAAACCCACGCGAACATGCAAACTCCACACAGAAACGCCAACTGAGCCGAGGCTCGAACCAGCGACCCAGTGACCTTCTTGCTGTGAGGCGACAGCACTACCTACTGCACCACTGCCTCGCCCACTGGTTTATACTGTACATATCTAAAAAATTGTTTACTTTAACCCATTAAAAAGAAACACCGTCATAATAAATACAACTATTATTAAAAATTAAATGATGTTTTGTTAATCGCATATAGTTAACTCTTTATGCGATGTGGGTAAAAGGTGTGTTTCAATCCGGCTACCACCGCAAGTATATTTCAAACCTATGGGAAGTAGGGCTGTGCAATTAATCGCAATCGCATAAAAATAAAAAATTCGCAACTCAAGCACACGCAATTTCTAAATCGCAAAAGGCTGCAATTTTTATCTATTAATTTATTAAGAATTCTATTTAGAATATGTTCTTGTGCACATGATATTATTATGTTAACCAATCAGAGCTGACGTAGCGCACCGGGCATTTATAGCTATTATGTTAACCAGCTCACTCTGCGCATGACGAAGTTGAGTGGGAGAACCGAATAGGCGAGCAGGAGGAAAGAACAAAATATGGATGCAGGTCAAAATAAAAATGATTTGGTGCCAAGGAGAATTTCAACGACAGTCATTTTGGAGGATTTTGGATTCAGGAGAGAGGATGTGTCACAGAGCAAGGCAATGTTCAAGACTTGTGAAATGATTATTCCAACAAAACGGAGCAATACTACAAATCTGATCCAACACTTAAAACAGTGTCATAAAAAAACTGCATGATCAATGTCCAACAAAAGCACACATCAAAGCCAGCCCAAACAGACTAAACTAGTATCCAAAGGGTCAAAACGGCACAATAAATTACTGACTCAATAGTTTTGTTATGCACTTCTTGTGCACTGAATGCATTTAGATTGTATGTAGCTTGTTTGAAAAAGCAAAAACAGTTGCCAAAATCGCAAATAAAATCGCAATCGCAATATTCGTTCGCAAAATCGCAATATGATTATTTTGTGCATATTGCACAGCCCTAATGGGAAGCCTGCAAGTAACTAAAACAGCTTTAAATGTTATTGCATTCCCTGATAGAAAGGAAAAATGAGAGATCCTTGAGTTATATTGAGTAACTGGCTAATGATGTAATCGAGTTATTCTGTTCTGAACATTTCTACAGCACATTACATTGTAATCATGTTTGATGCCATACATTATTAATATTGTTCTCAGCGTCTGATATGAAGGTTAATCAGGGTAATGAATTTCTTGACCTGAACGATAACAAAGAGTTTGTGGTTCGTCTAATGAGCACAAATTCAATCAGCATCCACGTGGAGAACACACACAATTACAGCAGAACAAGGGAAAGGAGAAGAAAGTTGATCACTACAAAGGAAAAATAAATAAGATAACCACAAGAACAAATTTGCTTGTTAAGTCGTGACGTACAGAATACTGTTTCCTGGTCGCTACTTGTTTGAATTGAAAATATATAATTTGTGACCACGTTTGTTTAGTCACCACACGTTACAGTGAATCACTCACAAAATCATGGTGTACACTACAGTTTCTGGAGCTGCTGCATCACAGACACCAATATGTGACCACTTTCTAGTCATTAGGCATGGATTTACATATTGCAATCATGATTTTTGAAAGCATTACAGTGCCATTTATATGTTATTAAAGCATTTGCGGATTCAAATTGTCTGGGACTGGACCTGGAAATCTCCATCATGTAATGTCAGACTTAACAGGTGGACACTATATGAATACCAGAACCAAAAGAGAAACAACAGAGAAAAAATAAAGGGAAAAAAGACAACAACTAGGGGGACAGAAAATCGAAAGAAAGAAAGGAAAGAAAAAGGAAAGAAAGAAAAAGGAGTAAAAAAAGAAAGAAATACCAAGAAAAAGAAAATAGACGAAAACAAAGAAAGAGATAGAAGAAAAGGAAAAAATAAAAACAGAAAAATTAAGAATAAAAAAGTTAAAGGAAAAAGATGGCATAGAAAAAAGGAAAAGAAAGAAAGAAAGAAAGAAAAGAAAGAAAAAAGAAAGAAAGAAAGAAAGAAAAAGAAAGAAAGAAAGAAAGAAAGAAAGAAAGAAAGAAGAGAAGAAAAACAAAGCAGGAGACAGAAATGAGAAGATGACAGAAAAAAGAACAAGAAAGAAAAAAACTTAAAAGAACAAAAAGAAAAGAAAAAAGACAGAAAAAAGAAAAAGACAAAGAAAAAAAAACCAAAGGAAAAGAAAAATGAAAAGGAGAGAAGGAATAGAAAAAAGAAAAGAAAGAAAAAAGAAAGAAAGAAAAGACAGAAAAAAGAAAGGAAAAAGCAATGACCAGAAAGGAGAAAAGGACAGAAAAAAGATAGAAATAAGAGAAAATAAAAGAAAAACAAGGAAAGCGACAAAGACGAAAATAATGAACAAATAGAAAGATCAACTGGGTAGAAGAGGTCATCTTTTATAAAGGCTTCTTCACATCTTCCCTCAGTGTTTTAATGGCTCAGAATAAAACACAATTATAAACCTCACGTCAGATCAACAACAGAGGAATGTGGAGAATAACCGCATTAACATCCACACGCTTCCCATTTACAAGCCTTTACTAATTCAGAGGAAAAACCCCTTTTGCCGACTTGAATGACATCAGACGGACAAAAGACCCGTCCAGTCTAGATCTGAAGACGCACATCAAGAAAATGTTCTGCATTTCTCAAAGAGCTTTATCAGTAGATCATCGAGCATCATCCACAACCTGCTTCCAGGCCATAATTAAAGCCGTGTCTCTAACCAAACATGTGACTTCGATTTATGCACAAAACTGGAACATTGCATCAAACATCTGTGAATAAAGCAGCGCTTCCATCCAATGAGAAACTAAAGAGAATAAAATCACCACTGCCTGATAAACTTGCACAAATATTGCTGAGAGAGGTGTGGATTGGTGCATTGGGATCTGCCACTGTGGTGTTTGCTCTTCTCTAATAAATGAGTTGTGCCTTAGAAGAAGATGATGAAGACGAAATGCAATGAACGCGTGGATTTTGGAGGTGTGAGACGGGAGTGCAGACAGATGCTTAAGACAGTTCTGGAAAGAATAATAAAAGAAGAATAATAATACTGAAGCTCTGTGATGACGGACTGACGGAGTCGGCTGAGGCCTTTTACAATCAGCAGGTTGGGTTTAGCTTCGGGATAGGTGAAGACATTCAGAAATCACAATATTGAACTCCGTGTCATAAAGACATTAAATAAATAAATTATAATACATCACATGTGCGTGTAGGTAGTGGCGCAGTAGGTAGAGCTGTCGCCTCACAGCAAGAAGCTCGCTGGGTCGAGCCTCGGCTCAGTTGGCGTTTCTGTGTGGAGTTTGCATGTTCTCCCTGTGTTTGCGTGGGTTTCCTCCGGGTGCTCTGGTTTCCCCCACAGTCCAAACACATGCGGTACAGGTGAATTGGGTAGGCTAAATTGTCCGTAGTGTATGAGTGTGTGTGTGAATGTGTGTGTGGATGTTTCCCAGTCGTGCTGCTTCTTAATTCTACGATCACATTTGTACGAACTCTGGGCCATTTTTATTGTCGGACCCAGCTTTAAGAAAACAAGAATTTGAAAATTATTTCCACTAGCCACTTTTTCTGGTTGGGAGCGGCTGTCTTACCCGCCAGAGCTAAAATCTACCTGCATTTGGCGGGTGTTAAAGGGCACATAGTTTACCTCTTTTTTATGATTTATTATTAGTTATTATGGTTGTTCTGAGTGTGCCAGTTCAGGTTCAGTTCAACACACAGTTCAGATGTTTTTATTATAATGTGTTAAAAAGTGTCATGTTGTGGGAGTGTACACAGTTTGCTGTTTTAGGGGTGTGCCGCTTCACAAGAAAATTAGTTTCGGCTTCCCACCCAACGTAACAAGGGGGCGGAGCCAAAAGCTCACCCGCTCTGCGTTTGCCACAGACAGGCAGACAGACAGAGAGAGAGAAGCTAATCTAAGCTTGTATCAGCATTCAGCCGTACATGTACGACTCGGACACAGACCAACCAGAGAGTACAAAATAATTCGTGTCTTTGTATAGTTTGTATAGTCGTGGTGTACAAGTGCTGAGCTTGTACACCGATAACCACACACACTGAATTAACTTTGACGGAGGCATCGAATGCGCCACGACACGGCACACCAGACACTCTCAGTGGCGCGGCAGAAACATGAAGTATCCCGAATCGTCGCGCCACGCATTTCAGAACAACAAAAACAGGGCTCCAACAGGGCAAACACAACAGCGTCACGGCCGTCGAGCTGCCAACCCGAAGCTTCGCTGCATGCACCCCAACAGAAACCCACGCCCAGAACTCCGAAATGCACTGCGCCGCGCAAAAGGTACAAGCAATAATTCCGATTAGAGCGATAATGTGAGAGAATATTGATCTTGTGTTGAGCCCAATGAGCCTTTCATCAAAAAATAGAGCACGGGTGTTCCTTTAGTGACATCGCTTTGACTCACACGCTGAAAATGGCGGATGTGAAACAACAAACTGAGGATATGATCGTGACGCGAGGCTATCAATCAATATTGGTGGGCGGGGGGACCGCTATCCTACGTAAAGACCGCTCCAATTGGTCCACTGTTTTTATGTTGTTAAATTGAAATAAAAGGACTGTGTGTGTTTACATCACCCCAATATGACGTTCTGTACACTATAGCTGCGTCCCAAATCGCATACTTATGCACTATTCTACGCCATTTTGTAGTATAAATAGTGTAAGTAGTGCGTTCACACTGAAAACTCTATAATAAGTGCACTTTAATTACCCGGATGATGCACTCATTCAGCTGCTAAAATGAAGTGTGTAATGATGGACACTTCACGCACTCAACGACCGCATGTTTGCTCACGTAGCGGAAGGGGCGGAGCTATCGGACGCACATGTTGGATAACTTTATTTATTTTGGATGGTGAAGGCAAAATTCTCCTACGAGAGTGATTATAGCGCCTCCCGATGGTGAATGCAGCAATACTCACGGCAGGTATTATTTGATAATTCAGTTGTTTATTTCACTGATTTGGCGACCGTCAAACGTCATCAGGGAAACGGTTTGAATTTCCGCTTAGTAAAAAAACATTAGTGTGCCATTTGGGACACACTACATACATATACTATCCTGTTGAGTGTGTAAGTGCATAAGTACATAGTGCATGAGTGCATAGTGTATAGTGTGCCATTTGGGACGCAGCTTATATATACACACGTCTGTCCAAACAGCTTGAAAAGTAGATTTTTCACCATAGGTGCCCTTTAATGTCAAACCCTGCTAAAAATACATTTCACCACAGTAATATGGCATTTGGTCTAAACTAAACCGTTGTCCATACAGTAATTAAATCATACAGTAATGTCCAGCACCGGTGCACTTATTAAAGACACGTTCAATCCAGTTATCCAGCATCACATGGTCTGTATGAAATCTAAACCATCATCTCTTGGCTGTGGTGCCGATGCATTAAAGTAATGAAGTTAAATAAAAAACATTTCATTAAAGCTCTTTCACTCTCTCCGTGCATTAAATGGCTCATCCTCCTTCTGGGAGCAGGAAACACTTTCCCCGCGGCCTGCCAAAACCACATGATGGCGAGTGCTTTTTACTGCATTATCAATATCCTGAAGCTTCTCGCAGTTTATCACAGGCATGTGTGCGGACAGACATCAGGTTAAATATGTGTGTTGAGGATGACCGTGACCTGGGCTGACCGTCTGGATGCCTGCGAGAAGGAGAAATCCCTGAGGAGACGCAATTCCTCATACAGAACTGCTGATGTGGGAGTTTCTGTCATGAAGTCAGCAATGTCCTCATAAACCAGGCCAGAGTGACGTCAACGGCATGAGTTTAATGCTTAGGAACAGGGTGAACTCGTGAAATGTATAGTGAACTTTGAATTAGTTTTGTCACCATACTGGAATTTGGTACCGACCGGTACTGAAATTTTAAAGACATAGCTAAAATTTGAGCGCTGTTGAGTGTGTTCTTATGCCCCATTCACACGGGGCTATACTGTCAACACTTGACTGAAGGCGTGTCCGAAGTTGGGGCTGAAGCGATCGTCATAGCAGCATCAGCCAATCAAATTCCGTCAGCAAAAGGCCACTGTCTAGCTGGTGTATTTGCATACAGCAATCTGATTGGCTGACGCTTCCGTCGGCGCTTGAAAAGTTGAGCTAGTCCCAACTTCTGCAGCGAGCAACGCCTGTGAAGCGGCGCAGACGGATCCACAATGCAGTTCGGCAACACCTGACATTACCCATTCAAAGTGAATGGGAAGCGTTGATGCTAACGCCCCGTGGGAATGGGGCGTTAAACAGCGCTGATTTGCCAGTGTTCACATGCTCAACAGAAAGGACTGTGATTGGTCGTGAAGGTCATCAGTTCACCAAACTCACCGCTGTTTACTGAGTCTAACCACAGATACAGGGACACTGGAGCGCTTTAAAGCCGTGATGATCAGTCAGGAGCTGTTCTGGGGTGCGTTTCCGAAAAGCATTGTTAGCCAACTAAGGTTGCAAGTTTCGTCATAACAAACATAGTTCATTGATTTAGTGTTTCCGCAAATTCATTGTTACAATAAACATTCGCAAACTGCGTCGCAAACTTGTGTTTCCAAATACAGTTGAAATCAGAATTATTAACCCCCTTTAAATTTTCTTTTTAAAATATTTCCCAAATGATGTTTAACAAAGCAAGGACATTTTCAGAGTATGTCTGATAATATTTTTTTTTCTGAAAAGTATTTTGGCTAAAATAAAAGCAGTTTTTAAAAAAATTTTAATAACAGTTTTAAGGTCAAAATGATTAGCCCCTTTAAGCTATTTATTTTTCGATAGTCTACAGGAGGGTTTTTAAACTTATTTAATCTCAGGGACCCCCAAATAGGATGATTCCTTGCAGGGGACCTTTTTGCCTAAAGTTTAAAGGCACTTATGTATTTCAAGTATAAATATGGAAACTAAAATTCTGTATAACGTAAGCAGTTACGGTTTTGGGAAACCCTACCGATTGCATCCTTCATTCCCAAACCAGGCCTCGTACTGTGATAGTTCAGCCACGAGTTGTCATTGTTTGGGAAACGCACTCCTGTTTAGTCATGTAAAATGCTTATGCTATTAAGCAGAACTTAAATTGAGTGTATAGAAGCATGTAGACTGTATAAGGAAATGAAGTATTTAAATAGTGTCATTGTGCATGATTTTGCACAAGATTAACAGTGAGACTTAAATGAGTCTTTAAAGTTGTACTGTAAATCTGCACTGATGCAATTTGTAAAGTTACCACTGTATTGAAGAGTAGAACCTGTGTTCTGGTTTGCTTTTATTTATCCAGCATGATTCCCAAATATCCATTTGATGGTTACATTACATCAGGCTTTTAAATACTGCTACTGAACAGAGTGTTAATGAGACCTGCATCTCTGCGTCTCGCTGGAAAATGAAATGATGCCGTGTCACTTAACAAAGCTTAACAAAATTCCCGAAGCACCAGTCGATGTGTCATAACTCGCATATATCAAGAGAATATGAAAGGCAAAATGAAAATAAAAATAGCTCAGACCAAAACAGCGACTCGATTTTCACATCTCTGACGTAAACGCATGCAGAGCTCGTCTAGCAAATACAAAAAAGAGCCAAGCAGATGCAAAAGCACAGCTAAAATCACTAACATTAATACATTCTACTAATTTACACAGATTTTTACAATATACAGTTTGGTTATTTTAGAGCCAAAGGTCACCTTGCTTGGATAAAATCATCAGCCTAAAAGCATAAATATGAAAACGAGGGAAAAACATTATAAATAAACTTGACATCAGTCCTATTTAAAGCTAATGGCATCATCAATTTTTAATAAACAAACATTCAAGATGAAGCAGATGAGATTACTAAAGCCATAGCACTGACTCAAACTATTAAAAATAGTTCATTAATATTAATGAATATTACACCTGCTCAATGAAAATCAGATGAATCAATACATTAATAAATGTGACAATACTTGATCAGAAATCTAAAAATGGGAGAAAAAGATTAAGCCATCAATAGAAAGTAATACTGTGATTAAAAGTCTTGCAGATAACAGTGCAATAGTTTTTTAAACTTTATTTGTGAGTCAGAGGTTGACGGCGTTAGAGGAAGATATTACCAAATGGACAGGCATAACAGCGCCATTATGGAGTAACGCCGAAGTACATTAATCTAAATATATTGTAATTATAAACAGGCCTAGCAAAATGCTTAACTCAGGGTGCTTTCACACCTGCCTTATTTAGTTCGGTTGAATCGCACTAGAGTTCGTTTTCCTTTTTGGTGCGGTTGGTTTGGGCAGGTGAGAATGCAGCAATCGTACTCGTGTGCGCACCAAAAGCGGACCAAATAAGAGTACCGAGACCTGCTTGAAGAGGTGGTCTCGGTACGCTTTCAAACGAACCCTGGAGCGGTTCGTTTGTGGTGAGAATATGATTCGTACTAAAACAGGTCCAACCGCAAAAAAATACTGCGCCTCTTGGACTAATTTAGCTGCCGTAGGCCGATGCGCTGTGCATTATGGGATATGGAGGAAAATATTTGTTGACAGCGCTTTACCAACAGAGAGAGAGAGAGAGAGAGGGGGGAAAACATTACCTGATGGATCGTTGGTAATATTTCCGCAAGATGACCATGTCGCAGTTTAGCTAAATTAATTCACGTCTCCTCCTGAAGTGACGAGCGATGCATTAAACACTGTTTCCAGCCGCGCTTCATTTTCGTAATGTATAGTTTGTCTAAAGCAGGAATATCATCAGTCAGTGCAGTCGTCCCTCCAGAGTAAAAGGTTTTGTTTACTTGCGTGAGTTCACTGGCATTTTCCTGCACGAGAATTCTGACCAATCAATAAGCAGTTTAGGAAATATGTTCAACAACATCTGGCCAATGAGAGATGTGGATTTTGTCAGATGACTGCATTTTGGTTCGTTTCAACTGGTTCGGACCAAAGCCAGCAGTGTGGTGTGAAAACGACCCAAAGACTGCAGAAAATGCAACAATGTATCATTTATTACCCTTGGTCCGGACCAAATGAAGCGAACTACAGATGTGAAAGCACCCTAAGACACAATGACAGAAGCTAACAATGCAAATCAATGCAACACTTACATGATGTTCATCTTGCTCAGCATAAGGTTGACTGATTTGCATGCTGCTTTTTATGTCATTGGCTTTGTGTTTGCTCTCAGCATTGCTGTTGCCTGCTGTTTGTCTGTGTGTGTTTTTGGGTCAGGACAAGCGCTGCTGTAAACAACATGCATCCAGCATGACGCAGCAGTGAGTGCGTCTCTGACTGACTGTAGATCAGTTGTGAGTGCAGCTGTAGCTGACAGACACGACTGTCGGTATCATGTGACGGCAACATGCTTATCTCACGCCTGCAGACCCTCCACTGTCCCACAGACACGGCCAGAGCAGATCTACAGGGAGATAGAGACGCATCTGAACACTGACGGAATGAGCATTTATCATGAACTCCTCACCAGCAGGTTTGGATGCACAAACACAAATTGACAAATCAAAATGCTGAAAGTGTTAAGTGATTTATGGATCACTTTCAGAGGATCTACCAGAGTAGAAACTCAGAGGCTTGGAGATTCCCTTCTTTAAACAGCAGTGCCCTGGAAAGCACCCAGAACACCTCAGATACACGCTGAAAAACCCTCAAAACAACCTAGCATGGTGACAGCTGTGGGTAAAGCTCTGAGGCATGTTTAACTAAAAATAATATGGACTTTGTAGTATGAAAAAAAAAGAGTCTAGAGACTCTACTATCACTTACTAACATTCTTCAATATATCTATTCTGTGCAGAAACAAAGTCCAAGAAATATATCCAAAAGAACTGTGGCAACACCTTAAGACACTTTGTCATCTTCGATTTCACTTAAATTTCTCCAAGTCAAGACACTTCAACATCTGAAACACTTTTAAAGACACATATTTAACATCTGGGACACTTCAGCATCTCCAAAAATCTCTATCCTCAAGACACTGCAACATCTCAAGTCACTTCAAGACATTTCAACCTCACCAAGACACTTCAAGACAATTCAACATCTCCAAAATAAGAGACTTCAGCATCTTCAAGACACTTCAACATCTCTAAGTAACTTCAAGAAAATAAAGCATCTCTAAGAGATTTTAAGACGAGACACTTCAACATCTCCAAGGCACTTCAGCATCTCCAAGACACTTCGGTGAATCAAAGATAATTCAGCGTCTCCAAGGCATTTCAGCATCTCTGAGACACTTCAGCATCTTAAAGACACTTCAGCATCTCAAAGACACTTCAACACACTTCAGTGTCTCCAAGACTCTTCAGCATCACAAGTCACTTCAAGACATTTCAACCTTGCCAAGACAATTCAACATCTCCAAGACAAGACACTTCAAGACACTTCAGCATCTTCAAGACACTTCAACATCTACAAGTAACTTCATGAAAATAAAGCATCTCTAAAAGGCTTCAAGACAAGACACTTCAGAATCTCCAAGACACTTCAGCATTTTCAAGACACCTCAAAGACAGTTCAATATCTTCAAGGCACTTCAGCATCTCCAAGACACTTCAGTGTATCAAAGATAATTCAGTGTCTTCAAGACATTTCAGTATCTCTGAGACGCTTCAGCATCTCAGAGACATTTCAACACACTTCAGCATCTCCAAGACACTTCAACAAGACACTTTCACTTCCAAGACACTTTATCAAGACACTTTAGCATCTCCAGGACACTTCAGCATCTCCAAGACACTCCAGTGTCTTCAAGTCACTTAAACAAGACATTCTAGAGTCTTCAAGACACTTTAGTGTTTCCAAGACACTTTAGCATTTCCAAGACATTTTAACAAGACACTTTAGCATTTCCAAGACACTTCAACAGGACACTTCAGTGTTTCTAAGACACTTTAGCGTTTCCAAGACACTTTAGCGTTTCCAAGACACTTTAGCATTTCCAAGACATTTTAACAAGACACTTTAGCATTTCCAAGACACTTCAACAGGACACTTCAGTGTTTCTAAGACACTTTAGCGTTTCCAAGACACTTTAACAAGGCACTTCAGCATCTCCAAGACACTTCAGTGTATTAAAGAGAATTCAGCGTCTCCAAGACATTTCAGCATCTCTGAGACACTTCAGCATCTCAAAGACACTTCGGTGTATCAAAGATAATTCAGCATTCAGTCTCCAAGACACTTCAACACACTTCAGTGTCTCCAAGACACTTCTATAAGACACTTTAGCATTTCTAAGACACTTCAACAAGACACTTTAGCATCTCCAAGACACTACAGTGTCTTCAAGTCACTTCAATGAGACATTCTAGAGTCTTCAAGACACTTTAATAAGACACTTTAGTGTTTCCAAGACACCTTAGCATTTCCAAGACATTTTAACAAGACACTTTAGCGTTTCCAAGACACTTTAACAAGGCACTTCAGCATCTCCAAGACACTTCAGTGTATCAAAGATAATTCAGCATCTCCAAGATATTTCAGCATCTCTGAGACACTTCAGCATCTCAAAGACACTTCAACACACTTCAGTGTCTCCAAGACACTTCAACAAGACACTAGCATTTCCAAGACTCTTCAACAAGACACTTTAGCATTTCCAAGACTCTTCAACAAGACACTTTAGCATTTCCAAGACTCTTCAACAAGACACTTTAGCATTTCCAAGACTCTTCAACAAGACACTTTAGCATTTCCAAGACTCTTCAACAAGACACTTTAGCATCTCCATGACACTTCAGCATCTCCAAGACACTCCAGTGTCTTCAAGTCAGTTCAACAAGGCATTCTAAAATTTTCAAGACAGTTCAACAAGACACTTTGGTGTTTCCAAGACACTTTAACAAGACACTAGCATTTCCAAGACATTTTAACAATACACTTTAGCGTTTCCAAGACACTAGCAAATTAACTGACAGACACAAACCAAATGATAAAAAAACTGATTTGAATCCATTTTTGTATTGGTTGATGAAACAAGAGGCCTATAAGAGTTCTGCTCAGTACTGTATTTATTTTAAAATTATTACACCAATAAATTATGGTAAAAGATTTATTTAAAACACACACACACACACACACACACACACACACACACACACACACACACACACACACACACACACACACACACGTACACAACATACTATGCATTTTACATAAGTACAAAAATAAAAAAATTCAAATGAAAAAGACTTGGTTTAAAGGTCTGACATTTAAACCGAGGCCAAGTTGCGTCACAAAAATGGCTAAATTAATACTAAAAAAGGCCATTGGTTGTGTCAGTGTTGGCCTGTCACGCCCAGCAGCATCCATCAAACAAACAGACCGCAAATCCACTGTGCTTCTGCGTAGACTTATTAAAAACTGGGTTTGCACTAGTCAGGTCACAAGGCCTTGTTTACAGTCTGTGTTGAACAACCGCTGAAGCTGATTGAACATGACACCTTCATAACCTGTGTCTAAATGAACACCTGAGAGAGAAAACCAGCATGTGCTACAACGCCTGACTGTAGAAACTGGCATGCTTATTTTGCTCAATTTACAGCCAATTATAAAGATCCAGCATTTGTTTGCAAAGCGACAAACTGAATCAAATGTGCATTTCAAGACTAGTTAGAGATAAAATTGCACTAAAGAGCAACAATGATTTAAATAAACCCACCATTAGCAGAACCTGTAATGAGTGAAGGTCTTCAATTGTCCAAATGGGGATTTCAACACACAACTTCTCACTTTTAAGTCCAGGTTTTGATGCAAGTACATCAAATCATTTCCAGTTAAGGTGGAACATGTGATTGAGGTAAAGTTGGTTTAATGTTCCCGCATTCGGACGTTCTCCTTAATAATATAATTTCAGAAAAGTATTATTTGCAAATTCTAAATGGTAAAATCATGTTAGCAGTTAACGACTAGCAAAGTACAACATTGTTCTTAATCAAATAAATAGTGCCAATGATGTCAGATTAACATGTGATTTCAGACGGAATATTCAAAGTCGCATGGTAAACAATATTTGGACTGTATCAGAAGTTGTCACCAAATGAATGTGCGAATATAAAACCTTTACCTCTATGTACAAGTGTCTTATTCACAAATACAAAACAGAAGTAAACATTAGTTAATTTGACAATAGTATACATTAATACTACAAAATAAAGCTTACAACCGTAAGAATCTACAATAATAAGAATCTGTCACTGTGGGAGATCCATGATATGAAAAATTATTAAACCTCAAAATCATAACACACACAAAAACAAATCAACACTCCAATTCAAATAGCATTAAAAAAATGTCAATAAAAACAGACTTTACAATTTTTAATTTGGTGTGTATATATAATGTAATGCACTTAGCTTATAGCAAATACTACATTTAGCTTTAATGCAATTTAAAATTTTAATTTATTTAAATGATTAACAATGAGAAGAATAACTTAAGTTGAACAGCTTAAACTTATTAATTATCAGAAAGCTGCCCAATAAATAAACAAACAAAGAAACAAATAAACAAATAAATAAAATTTAATGCACCTAACAAAATACTATATTTTGCTTTTACATTTAATACAATTGAAAAATATAATTTATTTAAATGTTGAAATAATGAGGAAAAAAATAAGTTGAACAGCTTAAACTTATAAATAAAAAAAACTACCCTATAAATAAATAAATAAATTAAATTTAATGCACTTAGTTTATAGCAGAATACTATACTTGGCTTTTATTTAGATTTAATAAAATTTAAAATTATAATTTATTTAAATGTTAAAATATTGAGATTTTTTTTTTGAAAAGCATAAACATTTTATTGTTTAGTAGAAAACTGTCATATAAAAAAAATAATAATAGTTACAAATTTATGCACAAAATACTATACTTGGCTTTTACATTTAATACAATTTAAAATGATAATTTATTTAAACGTTTAAATAATTAGGAGTAAAAATTAAGCTGACAATCTTAAAATGATTAATTATTTCAAAACTGCCCAATAAATAAAAAAATAAACAAACAAATAAATAAATAAATAATAAAATGCACTTAGCTTATAACAAAACTTTATATTTGCCTTTTACATTTAATAGAATTTAAAATGATAATTTATTTAAATGTTGAAATAATGAGAAAATTAAGTTGAAAAGCTAAAACTTATTAATAGAAAACTGCCCTATAAACAAATAAGTGAATAAATAAATAAAATGTAATGCACTTTGCTTATGACAAAATACTATACTGGGATTTTAGATTTTATACAATTTTAAATGATCATTTATTTAAATGTTTAAATGAGGAGAAAAAATTTAGTTGAAAAGCTTAAATTTATTAATTATTAGAAAACTGCCATATAAATAAATAAATAAATAAATGTAATGCACTTTGCTTATAACAAAATACTATACTGGGCTTTTAGATTTAATACAATTTAAAATGATCTTTTTTTTTTAAATGTTGATATAATGAGGAGAAAAAATAAGTTGAAAAGCTTAAACTTATTAATTATTAGAAAACTGCCCAATAAATAAATAAATATACAAATAAATATTACATAAAAACACACACAGAACATGATATCGTGTATGTACTGCATGAGAATACGCGATTACAGTAGCCTAACTACAAATATAAAAAATTAAATACAAAACTCCAGAAGTGTTACACAAGCAGGTGTTCAGAAACTAAAGCATCTGTTGCAGCCAGACTCGAGTTCATCTTCATAAAGCATCCACTGCTCTCATCATGAAGTTCATCGAGGTTTTGCTGAATATGTCCTATATTTGACTTTCCATAAGCAGGATTGCGGTCACCGCTTCTCGTGTTATTGATGCTGTATGCAAAATAATCCCCAAATAATTACGACTCGCTTTGAAACAACGTTAAATAATAAATGCTAAAATAGTAAGTGATAAAAAATAGGAAACACATGAATATAGAGGACACATAATTAGATATTTAATCAATCATAAGTTAACTGGGCGTTCCTGACCAAATCATATTGGCAGATTCACTGAAGCCTACACAAAATACTAGTCAATATTTATAGATCAAAACCATTCATCAAAACTGTCCTAAATCTAAACTGTTTAATACAACAATGCTAATATTACGTTTATAATAGGCTTAATTATAATTTATCATTCATAATAAAATAATTTGTAATTAATAATCACACGATAACAATATTGTGAACCCTCTACTGTACATTTCCACTGACAAAGATATTAAAATGCGATGTAAACACAATAGAGAAGTTGTTTTTCGGCTGCTGGGGATTGTGAATTACACAATACAGTCGCACTTATCAATTAAAGTCGTAAAAAAGATCAAAAACAGACTGTAAAACAGGCGTCGTGGGGACGAACGCGAATGAATGGCGAATGGCAGAATCACTGCGCCACATAGAAATGTTCCCAAAATGAACGCAATGGAAATAATGTGCGGTTTTACCTGTCAATCCGAAGGGATTTGCTGTCTCTGTTGTATTCCTTTGCTCCAGTGACACGATCCTAAATAGGATAAATCCGTTTCCAAATCCACCGCGACACAAGCGAGCTCAATAATATCCTCATCAGAATAAAAACGCGCGCGTCTCGTCTGAGGCTGCACTTCTCTTCAGGTTTGTTAGTTATTTGTTTATTTTTTGACACGGATGCGGGTTGTGTTGGTTGTTTTTTTTGGTGGAAAAATCGCGGACGGAGAAGGACGAGGACGGAACGCCGCACGAATATAAATACCGCTTATTGGAGGCTTAATATATTCAGCTGTGTGAAGCGGAGGAGTGTGAAGGAGCGCTGCCAAAATGGCTGCCCCCTTGGCTACTTTTCAGAGTAAAAGTCTGACAGGTGGTTGAGTTATACAAAATAAAAGACTCGATACTTCTCATTACGTTTTTTTTCTTGTACTGATTATGAGAATAAAAAATTAGATACATTTAAAAAATGATAATAGTATTTAATTATGGTTGATTGTTTTTGCTTTATTCATATAAATTAATATATGGAGGACGAAACATATTCCTGTATAAATAATACAATAAATAAATAAATGTGCAAATAAATAAATAAATGAGTAAATCCACAAATTCCTGCATAAATAAAACAATAATTAAAAAATGTGCAATTAAATAAATAAATAAGTGAGTAAATGTACTAATTCCTGCATAAATAAAACAATAATTAAAAATGTGCAAATAAATAAATAAATGGGTAAATCCACAAATTCCTACATAAATAAAACAATAAATAAATATCTAAATAAATATGGAAATAAATAAATAAGTAAATAAATCCATAAAATCCTGTATAAATAAAACACTAAAAAATCCATAAAATCCTGCATAAATAAAACAATAAAAAATAAATAAAATGCAAATAAATAAATCAATAAGTAAATAAATCCACAAATTCCTGTATAAATAAAACACTAAAAATCCATAAAATCCGGCATAAACAAAACAATAAATAAATAAATAAATAAATATACAAATAAATAAATCAATAAGTAAATAAATCCACAAATTCCTGCATAAATAAAACAATAAATAAATAAATATGCAAGTAAATTAATTAATAAGTAAATAAATCCATAAATTCATACATAAATAAAACAACAAATCAATAAATATGCAAATAAATAAATTAATTAATAAGTAAATAAATCCACAAATTTCTGCATAAATAAAACAATAAATAAATAAATACGCAAATAAATAAATTAATAATTAAATAAATCCATAAATTCATACATAAATAAAACAATAAATAAATAAACATGCAAATAAATAAATAAATTAATAAGTAAATAAATCCACAAATTTCTGCATAAATAAAACAATAAATAAATAAATACGCAAATAAATAAATTAATAATTAAATAAATCCATAAATTCATACATAAATAAAACAATAAATAAATAAACATGCAAATAAATAGATGAATGAGTAAATAAATCCACAAACTCCTGCATAAATAAAACAATAAAGAAATATGCAAATAAACAAATAAACGAGTAAAAAATCCATAAATAAAACAATAATTAAATTAATATGCAAATAAATAAACAAATAAATAAATAAATCCATAAATTTCTGCATAAAAAAATAAATATGCAAATGAACAACTAAACGAGTAAATAAATCTATAAATAAAACAATAAATAAATATTAAAATAAATAAATACATGAAAATCCACAAATTTCTGCATCAAAAACATAATAATAATTAATATCATTAACATTTAAGCAATGTCTCTTAAAACTAATTACAATATTTGATTTAATCTGCACCGCAAAAACTGGAAGGCCATCAAATTGAATTTCTTTAACACACGCAGGAGCTAAAATGCACAAAATAAACGAGTCTGACAAATATTGTATAGGATCTAATAATAAAAGGAAATGTGTCTTTAAGTGAGAGTAAAACCTGAGAAATGTGATCTCACACTGATACCTGCCGGTAAACAGAGGAATCGCAGTCTCTTCATTTGATTGGTCAAGTGAAACGCCTCATGTTTAATATATTGTTATATATTGTATAACTCCATAAATATTATTCGTATTAAACACTCCACAGTGAATTTAACTGGACAACAGGATTCGAATTAAATCTTTATGTATATAATATATACATTTTGTGTGAATTTATTATGTATATATTTTAGCCTATAGCGTATATCACACACACAAGCGAGTAATTAGTTAGACCTAATGAATAATTTAATATGTCCCCTACTACTTAAATACACTGTACAAAAATAATTAATATTTTTACATTACTGTAAATGTTTGGTTTAGGGTTGGAATAAGGGTAGACGTTAATAATGTACAATTTAATAGGTAATTTAATAAATAATATGAATAATATTCAGTACAATTACTGCAAGTACTGTCTGACCTCTGCTGGCCGACAGTGAAACTGCAGGTTCATCATACGCAGGGCAAACTTTTAGGCACAAAAGATGTGTGATAATGAGTTATATATGATTTATTAGTTTACTAAACAAAGTCAGATTTATTATAAATAAAAAATAAATTCACCTTCTACATTTTATTTTCTCTTGACGCAAAAAAAGTTTAGCTGGACAAAATAAATGTTTTTTTTATATATGTAATAAAGAGTTATTTAGATTTTATAATACATTTGAGTCCAAAATTTACACAAAACAAACAATGCTATAAAAAGCATTAAAAATATCAAATAAAATATATATATATATATATATATATTTTTATATTGAAATGTATATAATAAAACTTTGCAAATGCTCAAAATGCACATTTATTTAAATCAGTGTCATCAAACTATAAATATATTTAGTCAAATATTCATTACTGCATCAAACACTGATCACTTTTTTCATCTGAAAGCTGCACACTGATGCGCTCAACATCTCTGTCTGATTTCTGTCATACACTTTCAACAATCACAAATTAAAATGTCAAAAAAGTTTAATTAATTCCAATATTATTAATAATTGTAATTCACAAATAATGTGTTCTTTATCAATTTAATCACATTATGCAAATCGTTTGCAATATATTCAAATAAAATTATACAGTAAAATTTAAATGTGAATCCCCCCATTTTAATGCATAATTAAATAAGAATATCTCAACTTCTTAATTTTTAATAAGAGATAAATGCAGTGAAACCAGCAAAAAAAGAAAAGAAAAAGAAATTATATATATATACATACAGACCGACGGACATACAGACAGACAGAAATACATGGATGGAAAGATGGACAGACATACAGACAGACAGAGAAATAGATGGATGGACAGACAGACAGTCAGGTGGACAGACAGACAGAAATACATGGATGGATAGATTTACAGACAGACATACAGGCAGACAGACAGAGAAATAGATGGATGGACAGACAGACAGACATTGGTTTACATATTTAGTGTTGTGTATACAGACCAAGAATACCTGTACTCATGTCTTTATGTACATATTCAGTGATTATAGAAGAAGAAGAATTATGGAATGATTATAGAAACACAAAAAAAACAGAGTTAGAAAAATGTTGAAAACCGGTAACCATTGACTTCCATAGTAAGGAAAAAACACTAAGTGAATGGTTTACAACATAAAAAATAATAATAAATAAATATAAACAGGTTTGAAAAAAGCTGAGAAAATAAGAAATTTGACTTTCTTCTGTTAAACACAAAAAAAGGTAGTTAGACAAATGTTGAAAACCGGTAAACATTGACTTCCATAGTAAAAAAACAACAACAAAAAAAACACCAAGTTAATGGGTTACAACAATAAAATAAATATAAACAGGTTTGAAAAAAGTTGAGAAAAAAAAATTATTTTCTTCTGTAAAACAAAAAAAGATAGTTAGAAAAATGTTGAAAACCGGTAACCATTGACTTTCATAGTAAGAAAAAACAGTCAATGGTTTACAACATAAAAAAATATAATAAAAAATAATTTAAATGGTTTGAAATAAAAAAGATAGAGAAATGTTAAAAACCGGTAACTATTGACTTCAATAGTGAGAAAAAAAACACTAAGTCAAGGGTTTACAACAAAAAATAAATGTAAACAGGTTTGAAAAAAGCTGAGAAAAAGAGAGACTTGATTTTTTTGTTAAACACAAAACAGATAGTTAGAAAAATGTTGAAAACCGGTAACCATTGACTTCCATAGTAAAAAAAAAACAAAATAAAAAAAAAAAACACTAAGTTAAAGGTTTACAACATTAAAAAAATTTAAACGGGCTCAATTTAACTGGTTTGAAATAAAAAAAGATAGTTAGAGAAATGTTGAAAACCGGTAACTATTGACTTCAATAGTGAGAAAAAAAAAACACTAAGTTAATGGGTTACAACAATAAAAGAAATGTAAACAGGTTTGAAAAAAGTTGAGAAAAAGAGATTTTATTTTCTTTTGTTAAACACAAAAATATATTTAAACATTTTTTGAAAACTGGTAACCATTGCCTTTCATAGTAAGAAAAAAACAGTACGCCAATAGTTAATGTTTAAAAAATATGTAAATGGGTTCGAAATAAAACACAAAGACGGAAAAATGCTGAAAACCAGTCACCACTGGCTTCCATAGCAAGACAAAAAAAAAAACAAGGTCAGTGCAAACAACATAAAAAATAATACATTTAAACAGGTTTGAAAAAAAGCGAGAGATTTGACTTTCTTCTTTTAAACACAAAAAAAGAAAGTTGAAACATGCTGAAAACAAGTAACCATTGACTTCCATAGTAAGAAGAAAAACCACTACGTCAATAGTTAACAACATTTAAAAACAAAATGTAATCAGGTTTGAAATGAAACAAAAAAGATAGTTATAAAAATGTTGAAAACCGGCAATCCAGACATTTGTTTATCCGATTGTTTTGTGCATGTCTGTTCTCAGATCAGCGTGTACGGTGTCTTTACGGAGGATGTTAAACGCTAGTCGCTTTTCACATTCAAAGTCAAGGTGAGCGACTGCTTCCGGACGCACTTTACAGCTCTCGTAAAACTCTTACAGCCCGGACGCCATCAAACACACTCTTTCACACACACAAACACACGCTGGAGATCCAGAACAAATACACCGAAGCTTTATTTGCTCTTTAATCACCAGAGAAATCACAGTGGGCTGATTACAAAAATATGCATTTGTGATGAAAACAAAGAGACGAGTTTGCAGTGAATTTCATCTTTTCACCACACATTTAGCTACAAAATAATGCTTAGAACATTAACAAATACACAAAATAAAGATTGCATATAACGTCTGATAACTTGAAATAGAGTATTTAGCACAAAAATGAAATATAACGCGATGAAAATGGAAATAGAAAGGAGGAATTAAAGGGATAGTTCACCTAAATATTTACATTTACTCACGTGTTCATCCTCAAACGGGTGATTTTTTGGTTGAACTAAAAATAAGATAGTTTAAAGAATGTTCGAAGATGGTAGCCATTGACTTACATAGAGACAAAAAATACTAAGTCAATAGTTGATAACATAAAAAGAACAACAAAAAAGAAATTTAAATTGATTTGAAATAAGCTGAGAAAGAGAGAGAGAGAGTAAATGATGAGTACATTTTCATTTTTAGGTGTACTGTCTCTTTAATTTCTTAATATTTCATTGCAAACTGTTCACCAAAGAGAGGCAGTACACCCAAAAAGCAATCATTTACTCTCCCTTCACTCGTTTTGAACCTAACTGGCTTTCTTTCTTCTGTTAAACACAAAAGAAGATACTTAGAAAAATGTTTGAAACCGGTAACCATTGACTTCCATTGTAGGAAAAAAATACTATGGAAGTTCATTCATACCCGTTTAAAACATTTAAAGAAGGAAGAAAGAAAGAGCGAAACTGCAAAACTAAGAGAGAGAGAGAGAGAGAGAGAGAGAGAGAGAGAGAGAGAGAGAGAGAGAGAGACAGAAATCGGGTTTTAAAAATAAGTGTAGACAGAGTAAATCTTACTATTGTGTTGCATATGGTCAGTTCACCTAAAAATGTAAATGCACTCAATATTTACTCTCTCAACACTTGTTTCTTCTTCTGAACACAAATGAAATACTTAAAGAAAAGGATTTAAAACTGGTAGCCATTGATTACCATGGCATTTATTTATCCTTGTATGAAACTAAATAGCTACTAGTTTCCAGCATTCTTCAAAATATCTTCCTTTGTGTTCATCATCATCAACAACAACAACAACAAAACGTGTAAATGTTTTGACTTTAAAGTCAGTGCATTTTCAGTTTTGGGTGTACTGTCTCTTTAAATCCTAAATTTATTGTTGCAAATTATCACTTAAAGAGACAGCACACATAAGAAAATCCTTTCCTCATCCTACACCCGTTTCAAACTTGTTTGTCAGTTGAAAACAGAAGATATTTTGAAAAATGTTGGAAACTCATTGCCATCGACTTCAATGTATTTTTGGTTTCCTAGTAAATCAGTGGCTATATTTTATCAGCATTCTTCAAAATATCTTCTTTTGTGTTCAACAGAATAAGAAAAAACTCATGAAAGGTTAGAATCACTTTGGGTGCACTGTCCCTTTAAATTCTAATCATCTTGTTGTGAATAGTCACTTTAAGGGACTGTACACCCAAAAATCCTCTTTTACTCTCTCTTCACTTGTTTCAAACCGGTCTTTCTTTCTTCTGTTGAACATAAAAGAAGATATTTTGAAGAATGCTGATAAAATAAAGTATAAATGGTCACTTAAAGAAACAGTACATCCCAAAATGAACTTTTACTCTCCCTTAACTTAGTTCAAACCTGTCTGACTTACTTTCTTCTGTTGGACACAAAAGAGGATACTTAGAAAAATGTTGGGAACTGATTCCCATTGACTACCATTGTATTTTCCGCTTCCTATTATGAAAGACAATGGTTTTTCAACATTCTTCAAAATATCTTCTTTTAGGTTAAAAAAAAAAATAAACTAATGAAAAGTTTGAATCCCTTTAAAGTGAGTAATTTTTCATTTTTTGGGTGTACTGTCTCTTTAAATTCTTAATAAATTGTTTCAAATTGTCACTTAAAGAGACAGTACACACAATATAATCCTTTACTCATCTTACACCCGTTTTAAACTTGTTTGTCTGTTGAACACAAAAAAATACTTATTTTATCAGCATTCTTCAAAATATCTTGTGTTCAACAGAAGCAGAAAATAACTCATGAAAGGTTAGAATCACTTTAGAGTGGGTAAATTTTCATTTTTGGGTGTACTGTCCCTTTAAATCACAAGTATATTGTTGCAAAGTCACTTAAAGGGACAGTCCACCCTAAAATGATCCTTCATTCTCCCTTCACTTGTTTCAAACCTGTTTGACTTTCTTCTGTTGAACCCAAAAGCAGATATTTTGAAGAATGATGTAAAATAATTGACATTACATTTTCCATTTCCTATTATTGAAATCAATGGCTATTTTTTTCAGCATTCTTCAAAATATCTTCTTTATTCTTTAGCAGAAAAAAAAAACTCCTAAAAATGTTGAAACCACTAATACGTGTTCATTTTTGGGTGAACTGTCCCTTTAATTGAACGCAACAAATGACTCAGTTCTTGTTTCATGAGGCCAATAATGCAGCATCATTAATATTGTGTGTTTTTTGAGTTTGCATTAGAATAATGAGATTGTGAAAGTCCCACAGATTAGAGTTACGCTACTGATTTTAATAACACGCTGGTCTGCAGAAATGTGCAAAAGCCCTTTGCTGGAGAGCTGGAGTTCGACTTTTGATTGATTGTGTTTGGCATCAGGAAAGCTGGATGAAGAAGATCTGCTCATCATCATCATCATTATTTTCCTCCGAGCGGCTCAGTTCAGGACAGGAGAGCTGGACGGGTCAATCACAGCAGTGTGCATCTCTCTTTCAGACTCTTCTTCTTCTTGCCGCCCTTCTTTAAATTCTTCTCCTTGTTTTCAGACATTTTCTTTGTTCGGACTTCCCTCATTAGGTCAAAGAAGACCTGCAGAAAACAACAACAACAACAAGCAAACACTTCACTGACAGTACAGCCAATGTGCTTTTATAACTGAATATACCTGAGAAAATGTACATTTAGAAAGAAAGAAAGAAACAAACAAACAAACAAAGCACATAAAAAAGCAAGTAAGAAAGAAAGTACAAATGTAAAAAAATAAAGTACATAAGAGAAAAAAAATTTAAATAAGTATTTAAACTTAAGAAAGTACGTAAGAAAAAAGCAAAAAAAAATAAAAGTACGCAAGTAAGAAAGAAAGAAAGAAAGAAAGAAAGTATGTACGAAAGTAAGAAAGAAAGTACGTGAGGAAGAAAGTACGCAAGTATACGAGGAAGAAAGAAAGTATGCAAGAAAGAAAGTATTTAAATAGGTATGTAAGAAAGAAAGCAAATAAGTACAAAAGAAAGTATGCAAGTAGGTAAGAAAGAAAAAATATCAACAAATATACAAGTGAGAAAGAAAGAACGTAAGAAAATGTAAATATGTAAGAAAAAAAGAATGAATGAAAGAAAGTATGTGTGACAACAAAGTAAAATAGTATGTAAGAGAGAAAGAACGAATGCAAGAAATTAAGTACGAATGTAAGAAAGAAAGAAATTAAAAAAGCAAAAAAGCAAGAAATTAAGTTAAAAGAAAGAAATAAAGAAGAAAGAAAGTTTGTTAGAAAGTACAAGGAAGAAAGTAAGAAAGAAAAAAGTATGCAAGAAAGAAAGTACGTATGCAAGTATGTATGTAAGTAAGAAAGAAAGAAAATACGTAAATATGAAAGAAATAAAAAAATGAAAGAAAGAAAATACATAACTAGGTAAGAAAGAAAGAAAGAAAGAAAAAAAGAAAGAAAGAAAGAAAGAAAGAAAAAAGAAAGAAAGAAAAAAAGAAAGAAAGAAAGAAAGAAAGAAAACAAAAAAGAAAGAAAAATAAATAAGTAAATATGCAAGAAACAACAAAATGAAAGAAAGAAAATAAATACCTAGGTAAGAAAAAAGAAAGAAAGAAGGAAAGAAGGAAAGAAAGAAAGAAGGAAAGAAAGAAAGAAAGAAAGAAAGAAAGAAAGAAAGAAAGAAAGAAAGAAAGAAAAAGAAAATATGTAAGAAAGAAAGAAAAAAGTTAGAAAGAAAAAAAGAAAGTACAGTAGTAGACATAAGAAAGAAAGAAAAGGAAAAATGTTTTTGAATAATGTAAATGTGCTGTGGGTGTTTGTTGACATATTTCACATTATTTACATTACATTAAGGTATACATGTCCTGATACCCAGGATTCCCTTTAAACACTAGTTATAATATTTTTAAAGTGCACTGGTGTTAATCTGTAAGCTGTTGACAGCATGAGGACATTATATTTATTTACTGCATCTAAACTTGTCTTTTTATTCTTGTTTATGTAAAGCACTTTGAATTGCCACTGTGTGTGAAATGTGCTGTAAAAATAAATCTGCCTGGCCTTGCCTAAACAGCCTTTATATCTCAGAGACTTCGCTAAGCTAAGAAGCATGCTATCCATCTCAGATGCAGAAGAGCTAGTTCATGCTTTTATGACCTCTAGATTGGGTTACTGCAATGCTCTGTTCACTGGTTGTAATGCATTCACTATTAAAAGAAGTCAGTTAGGGCAAAATGCAGCAGCCAGAGTTTTTACAAGGTCTCGAAAATATAACCATATCCTCCCGATTTTATCCTCCTTACACTGGCTGCCTGTTAAATTCTGTATTGATAATAAAATATTAATTATTACCGATAAAGCTTTAAACAGTCTAGCTCCTGGTTATCTAACCAACCTTCTGCGTCGATACAACCCAACCCGCTTTTTAAGATCTCAAAACTCAGGGCTTCTGGTAATACCCAGAATAACTAAGACCACTAAAGGAGGTTGAGCGTTTTCATATATGGCTCCAAAACTCTAAAATAGCCTTCCTGATAATGTCAGAGGCTCAGACACACTGTCTCAACTGAATAGTTCACCTTATCGACGTTGGCTCTGGTTTTGGCTGAGGTCTCCACGTACTGAACTCCCCACTCGTCTGCCTTGCTTCGGGCCTCGTCTGCTGAAACCTGCCGTCGCTCCTCCAGATCTGACTTATTGCCCACCACCAGCAGAGGGATCTTATCCTCTTCAGCTTTCACTCGCAGGATCTGCTCCCTGATTCACAGAGTGGGAGAGCAACATGTGGAGAGTCTTAGGATTGTGCACAATTATATGCAAAAGTATCATTATTATTACTGTTGTTGTTGTCTTTCTTCCTTTTTTTTAAGTTTTTAATAACTGAATGTTCCTCCCAATTTGTAAAAAACAAAACAAATAAATAAATAAATAATATTAATAATAATATATTTATTAATAATGATTTAACATCATTTTCTAAATATATTTTTATTCATAAAAAGCTGTTTATACCTGTTAAAAGCTTGGCAAAATATAAAAAAAACTTAATTTTTATGCTTAATTACAGTGTACCAATACTAATTATGTATAATAATAAATGCAAACAATCATTTAAATTGTTCTTAAACATTGTATATGCGAGGCTTATTTAATTCATTTTTTTTGTTAGTTTTTTTGTTTTACACAAACATTTGACACAAAATATAATACAATATATTTAAATGTTTCTTTATTATTTACTCTTGAGCTGATTCTGAATGCTGATTTACCTATTTTAAGTTGAT
>NC_141031.1:46790000-46857500 GCF_052040795.2 Danio rerio
CAGAATAGATTTGAGGATTGAGATTAAATTGATCTGCTTTACATTCGAGGTTTAGTGAAGGCGTCTCATTGTGTACACCTGACAAACAGTGTGTGCGGAGTTAGAAGACAACACAAGGGTTGAGAAGCTCACAGGTCCAGCAGGCTCTTTGCGCTGACCTCTCTGTGAGTTATGCATTGGCTTGTGAAACACAGCAGACGAGCGCACGAGAGGTCAGCCGAGGGCAAAGATAACAGGAAGTTCAGACCTCCCGTATTTGAACTCTTTCTAGTTACCGACAAACCCAATAAATCATGCAGGACGTGAGCGCTGCGGGGTCACACCTGTAATTTAGCATCCACACCACACCCTTTCACAGATCTGTCAGAAAATCTGCCTCCATCAATCCCTTCTACAGTCTCCGGCTGCATATGTGTGTGCGTGAGTGTGTGTGTGTGTGTGTGTGTGTGTGTGTGTGTGTGTGTGTGTGCACGTGTCATATGTTTGTGTGTGTGTATGTGTGTCATGTGTGTGTGTCATGTGTGTGTGTCGTGTGTGTGTGTCGTGTGTCATATGTGTGTGTGTGTGTGTGTCGTGTGTGTCATATGTGTGTATGTCGTTTGTGTGTCAAATGTGTGAGTCATGTGTGTGTGTTTGTGTCATGTGTGTCATGTGTGTGTCGTGTGTGTTTGTGTGTCAAATGTTCGGTCATGTGTGGGTGTGTGCATGTGTTACGTGTGTGTGTGTCATATGTGTGTGTGTGTGTGTCATATGTGTGTGTCATATGTGTGTGTTTGTGTCATGTGTATGTGTGTGTTATGTGTGTGTGTCATGTGTGTGTGTGTCATATATGTGTGTCATGTGTGTGTGTGTCATATGTGTGTGTGTGTGTGTGTGTCATATGTGTGTGTGTGTGTCATATGTGTGTGTGTGTCGTGTGTGTGTGTGTGTGTCATGTGTGTGTGTGTGTGTGTCATATGTGTGTGTGTGTGTCATGTGTGTGTGTCATATATATGTGTGTGTGTGTGTGTGTGTGTGGAGTTTGCATGTTCTCCCGTGTTGCCATGGGTTTTTTCCGGGTGCTCTGGTTTTCCCCAGTCTAAAGACATGCAGTACAGGTGAATTGGGTAGCCTAAATTGTCTGTGGTGTATGTGTGTGAGTGAGAGTAAATGGGTGTTTCCCAGTGATGGGCTGCATCTGGAAAGGCATCCGCTGTGTAAAACATGTGCCGGATAAGTTGGCGGTTCATTCCGCTGTGGCGATCCCTGATTAATAAAGGGACTAAGCAGAAGAAAAGTGAATGAATGAGTACCGAAGTCACGAAGTGGAAATATTCTAACACAAAATTTGAAGATCACAGTCCAGACATGTCTACACCCAAATGAATATGTTGGGAGAAAATTTTAAATAAAGAGGGAAAAAGAGGAAAAATCTAGAGAAACATAAAAAAATGATTATAGTTTGTGACTTTGTAACGGGCAGTCCTTATTGTTGAACCCCGTCATTTGAATTTAAATGTATATACCTAAAGATGTTTGGTGACCAAACTCTTATTTTAAATCAACATAACTAATATTATAAGAAAAATATATTGTTAGAAAAAAATACTAATTTTTAAAAGGGGGTGTGCTTATTTATGCTCATTACTATTGCTTTTTATGTCATTATTATTATGTTTATTATTATTGATATCATTGCTGCCATCATCACAGAATATTACCTTTATCATCACCAACTTCAATATTCATTTTCTTTGGGTTTAGTCCCTTATTTATCAGGAGTCGCCACAGTGGAATGCCCCTCCACCTGTTCCAGCATGTTTTACGAAGTAGATGCCCTTCCAGCGACAGCCCAGTACTGGGAAACACCCATACACAATCATTCTCACACACACGTACATTATGACCAATTCAGTTAATCAATTCCCCTATTGAGCTTATTCTAAAATGTGAAAGTGCGCCTGTTTTCGCAAATTTATTATTTTCGCGAACTTCTGATTCAGTCGCCTTTGGGAGAAATGACTAGGAATAATAAACGGCAGAAAAGGGTCAAACTACTTGCTCTACAAACAAATGTTTGCATGACTATACAGACCAAGTAGAATAATATAATAAGAAAACATCAAATTGCAACGTCAAGCAGCGTAACGAGCAGATTTAAACGTCAAAAAATGAACGGAAGTGAATGAGACCGGAAGTCTCGAGACAAAAAGATTCAAATGGCAGCGCCTGCTCGTCGGCACAGAATAAGGTGAATAGCGCATGTGTTTGGACTGTGGGGGAAACCAGAGCACCCGGAGGAAACCCATGCCAACACAGGGAGAACATGCAAGCACCACACAGAAATGCCAACTGGCCCAGCTGGGGCTCAAACCAGTGACCTTCTTGCTCTGAGGCACATGTGCTAACAACTGAGCCACCATGCTGCTCCAACTTTGTTATCATCATTGCTATTTATTATTATTATTATTATTATTATTATTATTATTATTATTATTATTATTATTCTAGACCCTAAAATATGTTTCACAGACAGAGGAATCTTGCAAAACACACCCAGAGTATGATCTTCAACGTTTGGTACAAATGCATGTGTCAAGTTTCAGGCTGTTTCAATAATAAAAAGGCTTTGGGACACAATATGTAAATTTCCATACGAGACAGTCAATTAAATGCTTGTTTTATGCATTATTAAGTGCAAATGGTGATATTTATGTCTGTCTCAGAATAATCTCCCGTGAACTGTTATGTACATACACCTATAAGATGCTGCTGTGTGTAAATGATGCATGTTGTTATTCTTTCCGTTCATTTCACATGAGTCTGCTCTCGTTTTTCGGGTTTTTTATTCTCGCAGACATTTCTTCGTAAAAATTCATGAGCGAATTATGTCGCATGGCAGCACAAAGGACTACACGTTCTCCTACAGTGTTTGACTAAATAAATGATTAATGTCTTGGCAAATGTGTACAGTAATGTGCTAGTTTTGAGGAATAGCAAATAAAAGCCTGTGTCAAAAGTTGCTCTGGAAGAATAAAGAGTGTGGTAAGACTTCAGCACTGTCGCCTCACAGCAAGAAGGTCATTGGTTTGAGTCCCAGCTGGGTCAGTTGGCATTTCTGTGTGGAGTTTGCATGTTCTTCCCGTGTTGGCATGGGTTTCCTCCAAGTGCTCCAGTTTCCCCCACAGTCCAAACACATGCGCTATAGGGGAACTGATGAACTAAATTAGCCGTAGTGTATGAGTGTGTGTGAATGAGTGTGTATGGGTGTTTTCTCAGTACAGGGTTGCAGCTGGAAGAGCATCTGTTGTGTAAAACATATGCTGGATAAGCTGGTGGTTAATTTTGCTGTGGCGACCCCTGTAGAATAAATGGACTAAGCTGAAGGAAAATGAATGAATGAACTACTAAGAAAATTTCCATCATTTGAAACAGAATTAAATATAGTGTGATACTATGGCCACACATTATTTTAAGGCACAAATATTGCTTTTAATAAACCTTTAACTATGACATTTGTCTCAATAAACTCCTAATTTGCTGTTTATTAGGTGAAGTTTTTAAACTAATTTCGAGAGGAGCACGTGATATAATTGACTGCAGCTGGCCACCTATCTACACTCATTAGTTAGCCAATCAGATCTATCCTAACTCACTATAAGTAGCCTAGCTAGATATTACTCCCTTATCTTCGTTTTCCGAAGAAACCCCCCATTCACCCCTTTCTCCTCCTTTTCTCCTTTACAAAAAAAAAAGGGGGAGCTCTCGAGAACCACCTGATCTCGTATTACCCTCACATGCTCTATGGACCTGGCGGGAGCCCTGGGCTCAACTATCTCCGAGCTCAGGGTTCTCTCCCGGGACAGCATGCCAAACCTGCTTACAGTTGTCAAGCAATATCTAAGTGTGAACTCTTGAAACAGAATCTCACGGAAATTCGTAACTTTTTCATTTAGTGGCTGATTCATATGAATTCGTACCATCTAATTCGTACAATTTAGTACGATTTGCTTATCACCCAATGACGGTTGAGGTTAGGGGTGGAGTTAGGTGCGACGCCTTCTTTTTAAAACCGCACATTTTTATACGACTCATCTTGTATGAAATCGTACGAATTAGCCACTAAACTGACAAAACGTAAAATACTTAGGTTTCCTCGTGAGATCAGGTTGGTTTATTAGGGTACAAGTAGAAGTGTAGAATAAAATGATGCAGAATATGTGCATGTACAAGTACTAATAAATATACCTTTTTAGTATTTAATTTATTATTTTACTTTATTAATATTTTAATAATAGACGGGTAATTTTGTCAGAATTGGTACTTAAAGGGATGGCTTACCCAAAAATGAAAACATACTCACCTTTTACTCTCTCTCAAGTGGTTTTGAGTTTCTTTTATCCTCTTAGACACACAAAAAAAGATATTTTAAAAAATGTTGAAAACCTGTAACTATTAACCTCCATACCCCGGCGCTTTCCCGTACTGTTGCCTCACTTTGCCGGCACTTCCTTGTACGGTTGCCTCAGCCTCACTCCACCGCGGCTCGCAATGTTAAAGTGTGGAATGATGGTGAAGCGCCCCCTAACTTTAGAGCACAGTGATTGGATATTTACTCGCGGGAGGAGTTTCCTCATCTCAGCTCATGGATTTACAGGCACACACAGTCAATTCGGGTAGATATAAAACACACATAAATTATTTAAACGCAAAACCAAGAAAACCGCAATTAACAAGCACGCATTGAACCGTGGAGGTCGTACCGTACAGTTCAATATTGTATTGAGAACCGTGGCATCCCTAGTAAGTACATAAGTACTTAGTGCATGAGTGCATGGTGTGCCATTTGACACGCAGCTAAAAAATAAATAAATAAATAAAATAAAAAAATAGTTGCTTCTTTAAATTCGTTAGGTGAATCAAATAAACTTTTCTAGTCATCTCCACTTACATTAATCAAACTTACTGATGAAGTTACAGTATGCTTTGAATAATTTGAACAATGTAGTTGAAATGGGGCGAAGCAGTGGCGCAGTAGGTAGTGCTGTCGTCTCACAGCAAGAAGGTCACTGGTTTGAGCCTCGGCTCAGTTGGCGTTTCTGTGTGGAGTTTGCATGTTCTCCCTGCGTTCGCGTGGGTTTCCTCCGGGTGCTCCAGTTTCCCCCACAGTCCAAAGACATGCGGTACAGGTGAATTGGGTAGGCAAAATTGTCCGTTGTGTATGAGTGTGTGTGGATGTGTGTGTGGATGTTTCCCAGAGATGGGTTGCGGCTGGAAGGGCATACGCTGCGAAAAAACTTGCTGGATAAGTTGGCAGTTCATTCTGCTGTGGTGACCCCGGATTAATAAAGGGACTAAGCCGAAAAGAAAATGAGTGAATAGTTGAAATGTAGCTGTATTAAAGCAACAAAAAATGACTTGACTTTTTTGCCATTATTTTTTTAGAGTGTACTTTTTATTTATATTTTAAAGCTCAGAATAAGTTTGTTGTTTTGTTCTGTTACGCTAAATGACAGAAATGTAATTAATTTTTATAATCATCATCATTTTTTTGTCATTACAATTTGACGTTTTATTTTGCCAGATGAAGTTGGATTGCTGGAAGTTGCTGGAATGGAAAAAAAAGTAATTTCCTCTTCACTCTGAGGAAGGACCATTAAAAGTCGAGTTAATAATTACTTCGTCCAGTCAACTTTGCAACATAAAAAAGTGATTTTTTTTTTGTTTTGTTTGCACATCTGTGTGTGTTTCTCACTGTTACTGCATAACGTTCGAGGTTACAGAAGTAACCCTTCGTTCCCCGAGGAGGGGAACGGAAGTGCCATGAATGGGAGGATTCGGATCAGAAGCCGCTTATCTGGAGAGTATTGAACGGGCCAATGAATGAAATTAATTGGCAGCGTAAGCTTGCGCAGGTGTGCGACATCTGCAATTATCTCAGCATATAAGCACACCTGAAGCCAGCAGACGCCATCCTTTTAAGCTGAAGAGACTTTCAAACAGCTAAGGGACAGTCATTATGGCGACGGAATATGGCACTTCCGTTCCCCTCCTCGGGGAACGAAGGGTTACTTCTGTAACCTCGAACGTTCCCCTTCGGTTGGGGAACTTCAGTGCCATGAATGGGAGAATATGGAAAGCGCCATAATGACTGCACCTTACCAACACCCCCGATGAGGAGATAGTCAAGCAAGCGTGACGCACCCACATCATGGGGGGCGCGGTCCTCCAACGTGTCCCTGGCCCTAATTTATCCTACTTCAACAGAAGTTTTACGGATTTAGATATATTTTTTTGGGAAGTCGTGAGCATCTAGATAATTCTAGGAAATACGACAGTACGTTGGGAAGCGTGCAATCCCGATAGGGAGGACGCTGCGGAGGCCATCCGTTACCCAAGGGGGGGATAGATGGCAGAATTTACCTATGGACTAGCCCTAAAAAGGGGGAGTACGCATAGCAAAGAGTGGTTAGCGGAGAGGGAAGACACGGGTCCGCCCAGGGGGGGGACTTAACCGTGGCGGAATAAGCATATGGGATCGCCTAGTGGGGATCACGCATAGCAGGCACCTATACCCAAAACGCGGGCTGACCAGCGGGCAGACCTACAACGTAGTGGGCCAGCAAGTGACTCCTCCGCTGAGTCAGTGCTGGGGGCCACGGAGGAATCTGCAGGGCTCACCTGACGGGGAACTTTACTGACAGATAAAAAAGGCGCACGTACCTCCGTGTTAGGGAGAATGGCGCAGCAAGCGTGTTTCAACACCCTACCGAGTTGTCTCCTCAATCACCAAAGGGTTACCTAATACCCTTGAGGAAACCGGCTCCACTCGCAGATGTAAAACCTTGCAAATGTGTTGGGTGTCGCCCAGCCCGCAGCTCTACAGATGTCTGTTAGAGAGGCGCCGCGTGCACGCGCCCAAGAGGATGCAACGCTCCGAGTGGAGTGTGCACGAACTCCCGGGGGACACGGCTGACCTCGACTCGAATAAGCGAGTGAAATGGCATCCACAATCCAGTGGGATAATCTTTGTTTCGATACGGCACTTCCCTGCTGCCGACCGCCATAACAGACAAAGAGCTGCTCAGATGATCTAAAATTCTGAGTACGGTCCACATAAATGCGCAGAGCGCGAACTGGACAAAGTAAAGAAAGGGCTGGGTCTGCCTCCTCCGGGGGCAGCGCTTGCAGGTTCACTACCTGATCTCTAAAGGGGGTGGTAGGAACCTTGGGCACATAACCGGGGCGGGGTCTCAGGATAACGTGAGAGTAATCCGGCCCGAATTCCAGGCACGAGTCACTGACCGAAAATGCCTCCAGGTCCCCGACCCTCTTGATGGAGGCCAACGCAACCAGCAGAGCTGTCTTCAGGGACAGAAATCTTAGAGATACTGATTCGAGTGGCTCAAAGGGATCGGATCGCAGACTCGTGAGAACGAGGGCGAGATCCCAAGAGGGCATGAGAGGGGGGCGAGATGGATTAATTCACCTAGCACCCCTAAGGAACTGGATGACCAGGTTATGCTTTCCCACGGTGCCGCCAGCTACCGCGCTATGATAAGCGGAGATGGCGGCCACGTAAACCTTGAGAGTGGAGGGCGACAGCCTGCTGTCCAACTTCTCTTGAAGGAAAGAGAGCACAACACTAATCTGGCAATTTCGGGGGTCTTCTCTGCGAGAGACGCACCATTCAGTGAATAGACTCCACTTCAGGGCGTAGGCGCGCCTCGTGGAGGGGGCTCTAGCCTGAGTGATGGTATTAACCACCGCAGTCGGTAGGTTACCTAAGTCTTCCTCGCGTCTAGGGACCACACGTGGAGGTTCCAAAGATCGGGGCGAGGGTGCCAGATGGTGCCCTGTCCCTGAGAGAGTAGGTCCTCTCTCAAAGGGATCCGCCAGGGGAGGGCCGTCGCGAGGAGTGAGAGCTCTGATATCCAGGTCCGGTTGGGCCAAAGGGGCGCAACTAGCAGAACCTGTTCCTCGTCCTCCCTGACCTTGCACAGAAACTGCGCGAGCAGGCTCACTGGGGGAAACGCATACTTGCGCATGCCCCGAGGCCAGCTGTGGGCCAGTGCATCCGTGCCGAGAGAGCCCTCGGTCAGGGAAAAAAACAACTGGCAGTGAGCGTTCTCGGGGGAAGCAAACAGATCGATCTGGGCCTCCCCGAATCGCGCCCATATCAGCTGAACAGACTCGGGGTGGAGTCTCCATTCTCCAGGGCGTAACAGCTGTCGTGAGAGCGCATCGGCTGCACGATTGAGCGTGCCTGGGACGTGAATGGCGCGCAGCGATTTCAGCCGCGGGTGACTCCAGAGGAGCAGACGGCGGGCGAGCTGAGACATGCGGCGAGAGCGCATACCCCCCATGCGGTTGATATACGCCGCCGCCGCCATACTGTCCGTCCTGACCAGCACGTGTTGCCGCTCCAGCACCGGTAAAAAGCGGTGGAGAGCGAGGAACACTGCCAACAGCTCTAGGCGATTGATATGCCAATGCAGCTGGGCACCCTTCCAGAGGCCCGCAGCCGCATGCCCGCGACACACGGCCCCCCAACCCGTGTTGGAAGCGTCTGTTGAAACAACAACATGGCTGGACGCCTGTCCTAGAGGCACACCGGCCTGTAGGAACGAGGGGTCGTTCCAAGGGCTGAGGGCGCGGCGACACAGCGCAGTAACAGAGACCCGGTGTGTGCCCGCGTGCCATGCGCGTCTGGGGACCCGATCGTGAAGCCAGTGCTGAAGTGGTCTCATATGGAGCAACCCGAGCGGCGTGACGGCGGCTGCGGATGCCATATGCCCCAGGAGCCTCTGAAAGAACTTCAGTGGGACCACTAGTTTGCTGTCGAGCTCCCTCAGACAGTTCAGCAACAGGCGAGCGCGTTCCTCGGAGAGGTGCGCTACCATGGTGATCGAGTCCAGCTCCATCCCGAGAAAAGAAATCCTCTGCACGGGGGCGAGTTTGCTCTTTTCTCGGTTGACCTGAAGCCCCAGTAGGCGGAGATGCCGAAGCACCTCGTCCCTGTGCATAATCAATTGCTCCCGCGAGTGGGCTAAAATCAGCCAGTCGTCGAGATAACCGAGTATGCGAATGCCCGCGAGCCGAAGGGGCGCTAGGGCACCCTCCGCGAGTTTGGTGAAGACCCGCGGAGACAGAGAGAGCCCGAAGGGGAGGACCTTGTACTGCCACGCTCGACCCTCGAACGCAAACCGCAGAAATTGGCGGTGGCGTGGAAGAATGGAGACATGGAAATACGCGTCCTTCAGGTCTATGGCTGCAAACCAATCCCGAGGACGAACGCATTGGAGAATGCGCCTCTGCGTGAGCATTCTGAACGGCAGCTTGTGCAGACAGCGGTTCAAAACGCGCAGATCTAGGATTGGCCGTGACCCACCGCTCTTTTTGGGTACGATGAAGTATGGGCTGTAAAACCCACTCTCCATCTCGGCTGGAGGAACCGGCTCGATTGCACCCTTCGCCAGGAGGGCAGCAATCTCCTCTCGCAAGACAGGGGCGGACAGGGGGTTGACCCTGGAGAAATACACGCCCGTAAACTTGGGGGGCCGTTTCGCGAACTGAATCGCGTAACCGAGTCTGATTGTGCGTATGAGCCACCGCGAGGGGCTGGCCCGCGCTAACCAGGCAGGCAGAGCCCTCGCTAATGGAGTCATCGCTACAATCGCTGACGTACCAGCGGTGGGGCAGCGCGGAGTGGGTGTGCTGATCCGGGAAGCACGAGGGTCCCGCGGAAAAGCTGGAGGAGAGCGATTCGCTCTGGCTCCGCACCCTGACTCCGGAGAGGGGGCTGGAGGGCTGAGGGAAGGGAGACCGTCCCCCCAGCGCTCGTGAGCCACTGGCGAAGCACGTAGAGTCTGCGAGCCGGAAGGCAGCGCGTCCCGGACTGGCAGAACTCGTGCAGTCACATCCGGGGAAGGGAAAAAGTGCTCTTTTACTGATGTTTTGGTGGCACTGAAAAGTACCGTTGTTATCGGGGCCCCGCCCTCCAGCGGGGAAAGAGCAAGTTTCCTCTTCTCCGGATGGCCTGTCTCAGGGACGCTTCGCGGTCCGTTTACCGGACTTAACGGCGCCCTGGGCAGGAGGGGCTGCCTGCTTTCGAGGTGAACGCCGCGCCCGCTTGGCCGGAGGCGCAGGCGGGGGCGGGGCAGCACTCGTTGGCGGGCGCCCTCGGCGAGGAACAGCGGAGGTGGATGGCTCGGCGGGCGGAGCGGGCTTACGGCCACGCCGATAGATGACATTGCCCATCGCATCCGACTGCTCTTTCACCGCCTTGAATTCCTGGGTGAATTCACCGACGGTGTCGCCGAACAGGCCAGCCTGGGATATGGGCGAGTCAAGAAAGCGAACTTTGTCAACGTCGCGCATATCGGCCAGGTTTAGCCAGAGGTGGCGTTCCTGAACCACAAGTGTGGACATCGTCCTCCCCAGCGCACACGCGGCGGACTTAGTAGTCCGAAGAGCATAGTCGGTCGCAGTGCGCAGCTCATGTAATAAGCTTGGGTTGGACCCGCCCTCGTGCAGCTCGGCCAGCGCCTGCGCTTGGTAGCGCTGGTAGGTGGCCATCGCGTGCAAAGCAGAAGCAGCCTGGCCCGCAGCCTTATAAGCTCTGGCTCCGAGGGAGGCAGACAACCTACAGGCTTTGGACGGGAGGCGGGGCAAACCCCGCCACGTAGAGGCGCCGCGCGGACAAAGATTGACCGCGATAGCGCGCTCCACTGACGGGATCGCCTCATACCCCCTGGCAGCTCCGCCGTCAAGGGCGGTGAGGGCGGAGGCACTCGCAGCACGGGCAGAGAAAGGTGCCCTCCAGGACTGCGTGAGCCTACTGTGCACTTCCGGGAAGAAGGGGACGAGAGGCTTCGAAGGCTTCGCCTTCTGGTCCTCTACGTAGCACCCATCTAGTCGGTCCGGCCGCGGAGCTGGGGGATAAACCATCTCCAACCCCACGGCCGAAGCAGCCCGGGAAAGCACGGCTAACATGTCCGCTTCAGGATCCGATTTGACAGCGCTCACCTGCCCGGAGGGGGCGAGCGGGTCCGGATCTTCGTCGGACAGTGAAAGCCCACCCTCCGATGCCGCGGAGGACATCTGATCTCCGGTGTCAGCGAGTGTGAGAGCTACCATCTGGTTAGACGGATCACTCTCACCACCCGAAGCTTGGATGGAGCGCCGTGAGGAGCGAGAGGTCCGCGAGCCCGTGGGCGGCGGATTAGCTCCCGCTGAAACCCTCAGATCTGCCCGAGCGCCCGCTGCTTTTTTTAGAACAGGAGGCAACTGGGGTGGCTCGCTCTCTTGCGAAAGTTAGCCGCGATCTTAGCTGTGCAACGGTCATGGCATCGCAATGACGACATGAACCGCCCGCGAGCACCGCATTAACATGCTGGACCCCCAAACATGCAATGCAGTGATCGTGTCCATCATCCGGAGACAGGAAACCCCCGCATCCAGAAACGCACAGTCGGAGCGCCATCCTGAAAAGGACGTGCTGCACGACTGTGTTGCTCTTTTAGGAAAGTTGCAACTATACGCACCGCTCTGGAGGACCGGACCCAAAGAACCGCAGGCAAGGGAGTAACCCAGCTCGACCGTCTGCCACCGCGAAGACCCACTCTGGACCGGGAGACACACTCGTTCGCTCTGAAGTGCTGATCAGCAAGAGGAACCCTCATCGACTCACTCAGAAAGGATCTGAAGCGAAAAGGATGGCGTCTGCTGGCTTCAGGTGTGCTTATATGCTGAGATAATTGCAGATGTCGCACACCTGCGCAAGCTTACGCTGCCAATTAATTTCATTCATTGGCCCGTTCAATACTCTCCAGATAAGCGGCTTCTGATCCGAATCCTCCCATTCATGGCACTGAAGTTCCCCAACCGAAGGGGAACCCCAGCGGTACAGTCGCGGGTCACGGGTCGCAGCACCGGACCCTTTCTTTCACACATCAAGATTAGCCGTGTAAGCGAGCGGTCTAAAATAACTACTGGAGCCTTTTGTGTTTGGCGGAGAAAAGAAAACGTCCCCCGTCTCGTATCTTTGCGCCGATTGTCCCCACCGTGTAGAGAGGTAGAATGTCATTTTATCTGCCTCTTTTCCCCCTCAGAAGTGTGTAGATTCTGGAGATCTGGTCTGCACAATGGCTTGTTGTGGCTGGTTTTGATGTTCGGGGTCGTCGCAACATGCAAAATACACATAAACGCGCATGCACACACATACATGTGCGACGCAAACAGCCGTCATGCTAGCACCGATGCGGCATTGTGTTACCTGCATGGCTTTTCTTTGATGTGAGATTGCTTTCACAGGCTAGAGAGCAGGTAACAAAAACAGCGCACTAGACACCTTTTCTACCGCGAACAGTTCAACTGTGAGGAGCATTGTCCATTGTGCGCGACTCGGAGGCACACAATCGAACACTTTGTGTGTGAATGATTGATACAGAGAAATTTAATCACGTTAACTGGCTGGTGCTTTTAACTGTATCTGTGGCCGTATTGAGAGAGGAGGGACGATAAACAATGGCCGGCCCTGTGGTTGTGGGCAGCGGGGAGCTGGGTTTCCAATGCTTAGGTCAGGACACCAGATACCTGCCTTTGCCTTGTAGTTCGCTCCAGGACAAGATTTTTGCCTCCTGAGAGGACATCAATTTAGCAGATTGGCGGGGTATTACGACCCGCTTTGGCCTGGTCGAAATGCCGGGCAGCTGGGAAACGATCCTATTCATCCCAGGTCTGGAGGACTTAACAGAGTAGTTTAGCCAATTTTGTCTTTTTCCACAAACCCTCACTTCTTTTCCACGTTTTTTTACAGCGATGATCAAAATGGGACTGTGGTTTGTTCTGTAGACCATCGAAAAAAATAGTGCTTAAGGTTAATAATAATGACTTGATAAGACGATCTTCTGTAGAAGTTTAGAGAATAGAAAATAGAAATACTGTGAAAAATGTCCTGCTCTGTTAAACATTCATTCATTCATTTTCTTTTCGGCTAAGTTCCTTTATTCATCAGGGGCCGCCACAGCGGAATGAACCGTCAACTTATCCAGCATAGGTTTTGGGCAGCGGATTACTTCCTGCTGCAACACAACACTAGGAAACACCCATACACTCTTGCATTCACACTCGTACACTACGGCCAATTTAGCTTATTCAGTAATCAAGACCGGAGCACACAGAGGAAACCCACGCTAACATGAGGAGAACATGCAAACTCCAAACAGAAATGCCAACTGGCCCAGCCGGGACTCGAACCAGCAACCTTCTTGCTGTGTGCTAACCACTGTGCAGCCAAAACCTAGAATATTTGAAGAATTAAATATTTCATATGAAGATTAATGCGTTTTTTTGTAGGCAAACTGTAAGTCTAAATGCAGATATTTTATCAAGTCATTAGTTTTCGTAACATGACTGACGTGATTTTTTGACTATTGTTACTCTGAATGATATTTTAGTGGGTCTCTGGTGTAAATTATGAGTAAACACATAAACAGAAAAAACTTTTAAAGGGAGAAAACTATTAATGCTGTATAAAGCTTGGATTATTTTGATGGATGAAATCTCTTTTCTTCTATGACCGCTTTGGCATGTTTGATTTTTTATTTATTGTATATATTCATTATTTATTTTCATATTATAAAACTGAAATACTAAAACTAAAAATGTAAAGAAATCTAATTTATTTACAAGTATTTAACTAAACCTTTTCAGTTGCACACTTTATATATCGATTAGTTCTGAAGACACAATGTTGATCACTACATCAGGTTAATATTTATTTAAATCAAATATAATTGGAGTGTGTTTTGCAATAAAATACTGTTTTATTTCAGCTTTTCATTCATTCATTTTCCTTCAGCTTAGTCATTTATTTATCAGGGGTCACCACAGCGGAATGAACCGCCAACTTATCCAGCTTATGTTTAGCACAGCAAAATGAACTGCCAATGTTTTTCTCTTCTTCTTCATTCTTTTATATCACATTTTACCTGTTTTTATGTTTTGTTTTGATTTTACGCATTTTTATTATTTGTTTTTATTTTTATTTTACTTGTTTCTTTTATTCTTGTTTATGTAAAGCACTTTGAATTGCCATTGTGTATGAAATGTGCTATATAAATAAACTTGCCTTGCCTTACATTCATTCTTCCATGGCGGGGCGCCAGGCCAAAATTCATCCCGCTACGGCTACATTACAGCTTCTCATTCAAAGCATTTTTTTAATATCGGGTGATAATCACACCAAAACTTATTAAAGGGCAAGTGAATTATAACAACGCAAACTTTTCTGTAACCGTAGTAGTGATGTGCATCATTTGTTTAACCCTTTAAGGTGACGTGCTTACTGACAGGTGCGTGATGCGCGAGGCCAGCAAACACAACGTACATCAGTTTCACTTTACTTCAGGGTGCATTAATGCCGCTCTGCAGGCCTATTGGAGACATTCATAAATATTTCTAGCAAATCTAATAAATGCTGGAGACATACTCGTTACATAAACGCACTAAATCGCACTTCAGCAGCGTTTATTTGAGAGCGCACAAGAAGATCTGCGCGCTCTTGAAGCGGCTTATATTTGAGGGTGCCTGCAAGAAGTTTTGTGCACGAGCAGAGGAAATCGGCGTGCAAGTAAAGAGATTTGCATGCTCTTAGGGTATTACATAAAATCTCGACTTCTAATACTGCGCTTACAATATTTGTCATTGAAATAACGCCACAGGTTGGTAGATCTGTGTAAAAAAAAAGGCCTGCCACCACAGCTGGAAAAAAAATCCTAGTGGAAACACTGTGTGTGTGTGTGTATATATATATATATATATATATATATATATATATATATATATATATATATATATATATATATATATATATATATATGATATTTATATATAAATATAGAGAAATAAGATAAGAAAAATAGAAAAAAAAGATTTGCAATTACAAAAAAAGAAGTTCTGCCATTTTTTTGCAAAAAGAAAGAGTGAATATGTCAAACATGCTGTTAAATTATTAGCATATTTCCTTATAAAAATAATTATTGAGGTTAAAGCAGTATGCCAGACTAAAGCTACTAACAAGGCCACTTCTAACAAAAATCCCATTTCCATATTCATGTCGTTTGAAGTCCAAACTCAAATTCCTCCATTTCAAAGGCCAGTGAAGCCGCACTAACTGCTCTGCTCTCATTCAGACCCCCATTGATGCTGCGACCCTGTTAATGGCAGTAAAATCTTTTACATTTCCTTACTCGGCTGTTAACTTTACTGCGCGCTGCTCTTTCAAAGCTGTTGCACGTCCATAAGAGTTGTAAAAGCCGGTTAGTCGCCCATGTGCCTCTCCCCCTTCTATGGTTACCGCTAATCCCTTCCCAAAAAAAAAAGAGACTGAAAAACATGACATATAGAGCTGAGAGAGTCAAGCAGGTCTCAGCCTTTCATATTGTGATATCTGATACACAGGGAGTTTTTGAGGAAAGCACAATGTTTATTTTCGCAGAGTCGCCTTTGGGCTTATGGGAGGTTCGTTTGGCATTGGAGAACAGTGTCGGGTGTTGGAGATTTAGCAGCTCTTTCCATGTTTGTTTGCGAGGCCTGCTCTGGTTTGCATACAGTCTGTTTCTTATCTTGGGACTGTCCACATGGCAAAGGATTTAGGTCAATCCGCAAAAGTTTAACATCCCTTCGACTTTTCGTCAATATGACACGGGTTATTGCTGCACTGAAACTAACTTTCTACTAACTAACTTAAAAATCGAAATCTCATCACTTGCGTAGCTGCTTATTGAGGCAATACGCCATTTTTGGATATTATGTCACCATATCATGTTCAAGTTCAAGTTCATTTATTTATAATGCACATTTAAAAACAGCCACATAACTGACGAAAGTGCTGTACATAAAAACAAACTACATATTAGGGTTGGGCGATGTTGACCAATTGAGCATCATCATAGTAGGTGGCGATTAATTAATTATTTATGAATAATTAATTAGTTTATAACTAATTAATTATTTTTAGCCTACTATTTCAATTAGCCGACCCACATGGTCTTTGTTTTACCAATAACCAAATCACAAATAAATAAGGGTGTGATTTAAAATCGAAATTGATCGAAATTTATGCTCAATTTCAATTATCGAATCAAAAAATAGAATCGAGAAGCTCGGGTCAGTGTACAGTGCTGCCTTGTTGCGTGCCAGATCGAGCCAGAGCTGCGTGATGCGACTGTCTGTCAATTGTGTGCAAATACAATCTTACGGTGCTTTCACATATAGACGTTTGTTTCGGAGATGATCTGTAGTCTGAGATGATTCACATTGTATGACATGGTGTGTTATCCTGCTGGAAGTAGCCATCAGAAGATGGAGACACTGTGCTCATAAAGGGATGGACATGATCAGAAACAATACTCAGGTAGGCTGTGACGTTGACACCATGCTCAGTTGATAGTAATAGTCCCAAAGTGTGCCAAGAAAATCTCCCCCACACCATTACACCACCACCACCAGCCTGAACCGCTGATACAAGGCAGGATGATCCATGCTTCAATGTTATTGAGGCCAAATTCTGACCCGACCATCCGAATGTGTGAGCAGAAATGGAGACTCATCAGAGCAGGCAACGTTTCTCCAATCTTCTATTGTCCAGTTTTGGTGAGTCTGTGTGAATTGTAGCCTCAGTTTCCTGTTCTTAGCTGACAGGAGCGGCACCCGGTGTGGTCTTCTGCTGCTGTAGCCCATCCGCCTCAAGGTTGGACGTGTTGTGTGTTCAGAGATGCTCTTCTGCAGAGCTCGGTTGTAACGAGTGCTTATTTGAGTTACTGTTGCCTACCTATCAGCTGGAGCCAGTCTGGCCATTCTCCTCTGACCTCTGACATCAACAAGGCATTTGCACCAATAGAACTGCCGCTCACTGGATATTTCCTCTTTGTTGGAGCATTCTCTGTAAACCCTTGAGATAATTGTGCGTGAAATTCCCAGTAGATCAGCAGTTTCTGAAATACTCAGACCTGCCCGCCTGGCACCAACAACCATGCCATGTATAAAGTCCTTTAAATTCCCTTTCTTCCCCATTCTGATTCTCGCTTTGAACTGCAGCAGATCGTCTTGACCATGTCTACATGCCTTAATGCAGAATTGCTGCCATGTGATTGGCTGATTAGAAATTTGCATTAACGAGCAGTTGGACAGGTGTACCTAATAAAGTGGCCGTGAGTGTAGGTGTGCCATACAGATTACACCCTTATAATCAGTGTTCTGTTTCCATCTAGATGCAAATTTCTTAAAACGTGTATAATCAACAAAAGAAAAAAAAACATTAACTTTGCCATACAAACGCAGCTGAAGTCGTAACATCTAACTTCAACCAAAGACTAGAATGATAGATCTAATAAAACTATCTTTGGTGAAAAGTATCATTTGGATTATACTTATTTTTAATCAACTAGCTGAAATATGAGGGCAATATATTAATTAATACTTCTCATATGTATCTTTAAACACCAATCAAATCCAGTTTATTAAAATATCGCAACCTTTCCTGTTTACTAAAGGGATCATTCAACCAAAAGTGTTTATTTCCTCATCAATTTTCTCATTCCCGTTGAATACAAGATATGCTTAAGAAAGTTGGAAAAGTGGCCACAGACGTCCATAGTAAGAACAAAACATACTAAATTAGTCAATTGTTGTCTTCAATATACAATCTTCAGTAATCCTTTTTTGAGTTTAACAGAAGAAACACACTCCAGCAGTATTGGAACATAATTAGAATTTCCATTTCATGCATAAATACGCAAAACAATGTATGTAGTAGTGCTTTTGTTTACATTCTAGTATTGCCACTATGGCCACGCATACAGGCAACTGACCAAATCTTGACGTAAGTGCAAACCCTCCATGAGTGAGCAGGTAGGTTTGATCTACATAACACATCGATCAGGTTAGCAGGTCACTATTCAAAGGCTAATCAGATTTCTTAGCCCCTCTAAACCCACTTTGTGAGCGGACTATGAGGATCAGACGTGCCAGCTGTCATCACCGCATGCATAAAGACACCAAAAACACAATATTCATACAACTCATTCACCTGGACACTCGTGAACCCATATCATTCAACTGACAATGATTACACTCATTAAATGAGCACTGTGTGTGGCAGAACCAGAAGCATGAGGTAAAAGTTCATACTTTCATACAAACTTATTTTTAGTTTCATAAAACACAAGACTCTTATTTAATTGAAATATTGTATTACTAGTAAATGTATCCTAATTTTAAGCACTTCAATTATTGTACTGAAAACAAGAAAATATTACTTAAGAACAGAGTAATGCAGGGTGTGAGACATTTAATGCCATAACCGTATTAATTTAACACTCTGCTCTGATTTTAGACCTTTTAATACCTTAATTGGTGGAGGAAAATAAGACTTTAAGACCTGCAGAAACCCTGAATAAGTGAATTTCTAGACAAATTCTCATTACTACTCACTGACTACTGGCTTAATGGGTTGTTTTCACATGACGTCATTGATGACGCAGAAAAAACAACAGTAATTTATAATAAACATGTTTTTAACCACATAGTAAAGCGCATAACTCTTTGTTAATGAATGCTACCGAATATGGTACCATAGTAAACTGATAAACTGTAATAAATACTGTAACGTTACTGTAAACTGTGGTGCATTGTGATTATAGCGTAAAAAACTTAAGCCTAATGAATAATTTGTTTATTACTACAGTTACGCTATACCACAGCAACAATATAATTACTACGACAGTTTAATTCAAGTAATTTTCTATAGCAGGGATTCATTCATTCATTCATTTTCTTGTTGGCTTAGTTCCTTTATTAATCCGGGGTTGCCACAGCAGAATGAACCGCCAACTTATTCTGCAAGTTTTTACGCAGCGGATCCCCTTCCAGCTGCAACCCATCTCTGGGAAAATTTTTTTTTAAATAATAACAATGAAGCACTTAAATGGCTATATAATTGAGTATATGTAATAATAACAACAACAAGAAAGCATATTATTATATTGTTATATTAAGTTTAATATAAGGCTAATAAAAATAACAATAATAATAATATTAATAATAACAATAATAACAATTTAAAGAAAATAATAATAACAATGTTAAAGCACTTAATTGTTGATAATTAAGCATATGCAATAATAATAATAATAATAATAATAATAAAATAAATAATAATAATAAAGCACTTAATTGTAAATAATTAAGCATATGCAATAATAATAATAATAATAATAATAAAGCACTTAATTGCCATGTCTAAGTAATATAATAATAATAATAATAATAATATAATAATAATAATAATAATAATAATAATGCACTTAATTACAATGTCTAATTGAGTAATTTAATAATAATAATAATAATAATAATAATAATAATAATAATAATAACAATAATAATAATAATATAATAGTAATAATTAAAAATAAATAAATAAATAATAATAAAACAATACTCAATTCCTGGAGGGCTGAAGCCCTGCACAATTTAGTTTCAACCCTATAAACACACCTGATCAAACTAATTGAGTCCTTCAGGCTTGTTTGAAACCTACAGGTAAGTGTGTTGGAGCAGGGTTGGAACTAAACTGTGCAGGGCTGTAGCCCTCCAGGAATTGAGTTTGACACCCCTGATCCAGTATGCCTTGAAATACTTCTTTTATGTAGCATAATTCTATAATCTGTACTGTCTCGATGACAGGCAAATACATTATAGTTCAGTAGAAAACTATTCCCTCTTCATGATATAAGGATCATGCTCAACATATGTGGTTATTTTATATTTATATCTTCTTTGAAATATGGTATAAATGCCAAAATTACAGACTTTCCTCTATGTCTCTCATTCAGTTTTTACTTCCTGCCCTCCATCTTAATTTCGTGCATCACCAGAACCAAATGATTGAAAACAATGGTAAAGTCTACATCGGATATGTGGCCAGCTGTAAATGCGTGATGCACATTAATATAGCAGCATTTGTTGTTATACAGACATTGTATAACAATAATTAATATTTTTACAGTACTGTGACGGTTGGGTTTAGGGTCTGGGGTGGGTGTAGGCATTAAAAAAAATACAATTTATTAGGTCATTTAATAGATAATGTAAATAATAATAGGTGCAACTACTGTTTTTACCTTACTGGGATGGTTGGGTTTAGGGTTGGGGTAGGCCTTAAATAAATACAATGAATGGAAAATTTAATAAATAATAGAAATAATTCTCATTAACTTTTGGCCGCAAACGTATCTGATCTAGCAACAACCTATTGCAGCTCAGCTTTCTTCATTTTCTTGGCCTTGATTACGTAATAATTTCATACAATTGCATTAATTTTGAATAAGCATAATCAGATGAAGAATACCAGCAACAGGTCTAAATGAGACATTGATTGTCAACACAATTACAGAAATTCTCACCTGATTTGTAGTTTTAATGATATATATTACAGATACATCATTCTTGTATTATTTTTTCAACTTTTTTAAATATGAAATATGCTTTAAATGGATTCAAAATAACCGTCTATTATGAACAAATAACTTTAAGGGCTTCCATTTGATTGAGCGAGTCTGTCAGTGATTATATGCCAGAATTATCTGATTAATACCCATAATCGGCACTCTAACATGCAATCATGTTAAAGCTTTGGCTTTTTTTTTCTCTACAAATAATGTGGCAGATATAAGCGCCGAAGACACAGGGGAGAGTAACACCCCATTGTGCCCGGTGGGTATTTTAATTAACAGATGGAAATGAGGTTAAACCCATATTACAGGGGTTAAGTACTCGTGTTATAGTCCTGTGAGGGTCGACCACAACTTTGCAGAGTCACACTTTTCCCGCTCACATTGTGCGCGCTCTTGTTTGTTTACATTAACATCCATTGCGAGCTATACATCATTATACTTCATTTTGATGTGTGATAATACTTTAAATGTAATGTTTTAGATCAGACAAGATGTAGCAGGTGTACAAACAAACAAAATAAGTAACATTACTTAAAAAACAACAGCCTACCTGTTATCACGAGAGCCCTCCGCTATTCCATTGTGTTTTTATTCCACACGTTTGCACACTTAGTTCACTTATCGTCATTTACGTTGTTAATCCACGCATTTACAATGATTTAATTGATGTTCGACCGCAAAACACGATTATTATGTGTATATTTAATTCGTACGCACAGCCAGATGTCGCTCGCTCGCTTTATGATTAGTGAAGATGAGCGCGAAATGATCACGCGACATATACGGATAGACTGCCGCCTGTTTTTATGTATCGATAATCAGGTAAGAACTGGTCTATTTTTAAATGTAAAAGCTAATGATTAAAGAACGCATATATATATATATATATATATATATATATATATATATATATATATATATATATGTATATATATATATATATATATATATATATATATATATGTATATATATATATATATATGTGTGTGTGTGTGTGTGTATATATATATATATATATATATATATATATATATATATATATATATATATATATATATGTATATATATATATATATATATATATATATATATATATATATATATATATATATATATATATATATATATAATATTGTTAAATATATATGCTAGCTGGAGAATAAATTGCTGTAGTGTTGCTAAGTGTAATGTTTACATTAGGCATCTGTGGTTAAGTGTACACCTGTTATAGGTGTGCACTTATATGATTAGTGTTGTCTACAGAAAGCTTGTTAGATATGTGGAAATGTAATTGATAAGTGGCAAAAGAGGATTGATGGTGACAAAATGGTGGGAACAAATATATGAGGATATGTGGAATATAGAAATATGTAATAATTTGTTATGGGTAATATCAGGCCCATAGCCAGCCTGGTGAAAAGGGTGGATCTTTTTTTTTTTTTTTCAAAACTGGACCTTTTTGCAGTTATACGCCTCATTATCTGTTTAATTATGACATTTAAAGAGTTGTTTTTAGCTGAATTAGTTTGATGGAAGGTCATCTAACCACACTTTTTAATATACCAAAAAAATTCCTAAAGATTTATAATAAAGTACTTTTATATGTAAAGTTACAGCGACAGACATGCTGTACCAGCAAACAAGAAAAATAAATAGCATTACTTAAAAAAATAAGTCGTAGGCCTACCTGTTATCACGAGAGCCCTCTGCTATTCCATTGTGATTTTAGTCCACAGTTTTGCACATTTATGTTCACTTATCGTCATTTGTGTTGTTAATCCACACATTTACTCTGATTTAATAAATGTTCGACTGCAAAACACGATTATTCTGTGTACATTTAATTCGTACGCAAAGACAGATGTTGCTCGCGTGCTTTACGATCAGTGAAGATGCGCGCGAAATGATCTTGTGACATATAGACTGCCGCCTGTTTTTTATGTACCGATAATCAAGTCAGAACTAATCTGTTTTAAAATATAATATATTGGTAAATATATATGCTAGCTGGAGAATAGATTGCTGTAGCGTTGCTAATGTTTACATTAGGTACCTGTGGTTAAGTGTACACCTGTTATAGGTGTGCACTTATATGATTAGTGTTGTCTACAGAAAGCTTGTTAGATATGTGGAAATGTAATTTATAAGTGGCAAAAGAGGATTGATGGTGACAAAATGGTGGGAACAAATATATGAGGATATGTGGAATATAGAAATATGAAATAATTTGTTATGGGTAATATTCACATTTGTTGTAGACAGGTATGAGTTATTTCAGTTTGACTGTACAGTAAATTATAAAATAACAGAGGAATAATAGAGTAAGTGTGTCACGATTCCCCTGTGTTTTGTGTTTAGGACTTTTATTGTGTTACTTGTCTTTGGCTCCTGTTTCTGGTTGTTGTCCTTTTTGTTTTGTTGGTTCCCTTTAATTTGTCCCCCTGGGTTATACTACTTTTGTACAGAGGCCCGGAAGGGACTTGATGGTGGGGAAAAAATGGGTGGAAGAAAGTAAATGTATGGGGAAAAAACTCTGAGTGATAGGAAAATAGTTTTTGTGTTCCCTTACAAAACTGCTGTTCAACAAACATTTCCTGTTCACTTATATGTCAACCCTCCTGTTTTTACCAGGATTCTCCAGTTTACCATTCTCTTTCGAAGTATTTCTCCCATATTTTTAATCTTGAAGCATGTTGAAATTAATATAAAAATGTCTGCATTAACTTTAAGGCTGTGCGATTTGGGGAAAATATTCATTCATTCATTTTCTTTTCGGCTTAGTCCCTTAATTAATCCGGGGTCGCCACAGCGGAATGAACTGCTAACTTATCCAGCACATGTTTCAAGCAGCGGATGCCCTTCCAGCTGCAACCCATCTCTTGGAAACCCATCCATACACACTCATTCACACTCACACACTACAGACAATTTAGCCTACCCAATTCACCTGTACCGCATGTTTTTGGACTGTGGAGGAAACCGGAGCACCTGATGGAAACCCATGGGAACGCAGGGAGAACATGCAAACTCCACACAGAAACACAAACTGACCCAGCCTAGGCTCAAACCAGCGACCTTCTTGCTGTGAGGCGACAGCTCTACCTACTGCGTCACCATTAATAGATTTTAGATTTTATTAGTAATTTAAGTCTGCATACATAAAATTCTGAACAGAAAATGCTGTTTTGATGTTACACACAAATGCAAACAAATGAGGGTTATGATAAAAGTGTACTCTTAAAAATGCTGGGTTGTTTTTACCAACAACCCAAGTCAAATATATTGTAAATATTAAAATTGGAGTTATGTAAACTCGGATAAAACAACCCAGCATTTTTAATCATAATTCTAAGTTTTTTTTTTATATGTAAATGTGATACACACATACATAGAACCAAAACTACACTAAACAAGTGCATAGATATTTAAATGTATATTATTTGTATCATAAACATAGTTGAAGTCAGAGGCTAAAAGGGCTAATAATTTTGTCCCTAAAATGGTGTTTAAAAAATTAAAAACTGCTTTTATTCTAGCTGAAATAAAACAAGTACGGCTTTCTCCAGAAGAAAAAATATTATCAGACATACTGTGAAAATGTCTTTGCCCTGTTGAACATAATTTGGTAAATATTTCAAATAGAAGAAAAAATTAAAACGAGGGCGATTAATTTTGACTTCAACTGTATGTAGTATATATAGTATAAATATAAATAAACACATTCTCAAATATATGCATGCATGTGTTTATTTATATAAACACAATAAATGTAAACAGTACACACCTTTATATTTTAGAACAAACTTTTATTTTGGATGCAATTGGATGTAATAAATTTTTGCCTGCCCAGCACTTATAATATATATATATATATATATATATATATATATATATATATATATATATATATATATATATATATATATATGAAATATGACTCAGAAATGTTCTTATATCTAAAGTCATACATAACCATAATAATAAAAAAATACAGTGAAGATTGAAATGGATTAAAAAACAACAAATTTCAGCATTTCTCCACATCTGAAATGCATGCATTATGGCACAGGATGTTTCATTAAAAATCATGGCTGGAAAAAGGATTTAAACGCAGCCCGAGCATCGGCAGGGCAAAAGGTCAAGCACAGGTCAGTTCTCCATCCCCCTCGATCCCAACCACAGCAAAACACTGCCAAAACACACTCCACAATCCTTCTGTGCAATCAAAACAATGTGACGTGAGCTTCCACCCTTGATGAAAGAGCGAATGAAGCGCTTCTCTGATGCAGCATGCAGCTTTAGTTAATTTCCTGCAACACGTACATGTAAATGCACACACACACACACACACACACACACACACAGACAGATTGATATATGTGATCCCGCAGACTCAATATGTGTTGAGGAGCGCTGGAGTGCATCTGGACTGGACAGCGCTTGATTTAAGACCTGATCCAGCGATTAGCCAGAGACGGACTGGATCTGATCATTATTGAATGCCCTTGGGTTCTGGTGCTCCGCTCTGGAGGCTTTTGTGAATGAACTTGAAGCCGGTGTGTGTGAAAAGCATATGCCACAATTATTCACAATTGTCAGAATATAGAGATCAAGTGTTCTGGTGGTCAGATGATGCAAATAAATAGTTTTCAATGTTTTTTATTTTATTTTATTATATTCCACAGCGGAATGAACTACCAATTTATCCAGCATATGTTTTACGCAGTGGATGCCCTTCCAGCCACAACCCAACACTAGGAAACATTTACATTTAGTCATTTAGCAGACGCTTTTATCCAAAGCGACTTACAAATGAGGACAAGGAAGCAATTTACACAACTATAAGAGCAACAATGAATAAGTGCTGTAGGCAAGTTTCAGGTGTGTAAAGTGTAAGAAACAAAACATTTGTAATTTATTTTTTATTTTTTATGTAGTTAGTGGTGGAGTCAGAGGCAATTGCAGATTAGGAAGTTAAGTGGAGACTAAATAGTTGAGTTTTTAGTTGTTTCTTGAAGACAGCGAGTGACTCTGCCGTTCTGATGCAGTTAGGGAGTTCATTCCACCAACTGGGCAGATTGAACGCGAGAGTTCGGGAAAGTGATTTCTTCCCTCTTTGGGATGGAACCATGAGGCGACGTTCATTCACAGAACGCAAGTTTCTGGAGGACACATACATCTGCAGAAGTGAGAGCAGATAAGAAGGAGCAAAGCCAGAAGTCACTTTGTAGGCAAACATCAGAGCTTTGAATTTGATGCGAGCAACAACTGGCAGCCAGTGCAAATGGATGAGCAGCGGAGTGACATGTGCTCGTTTAGGTTCATTGAAGACCACTCTTGCTGCTGCGTTCTGAAGGTGCTGAAGAGGCTTGATAGAGTTAGCTGGAAGCCCGGCTAGTAGAGAGTTGCAGTAATCCAGTCTGGAGAGAACAAGAGCTTGAACAAGGAGTTGAGCTGCATGTTCAGATAGGAAGGGTCGGATCTTTCTGATGTTATAGAGTGCGAATCTGCAAAATCGAGCAGTTCTAGAGATGTGGTCAGAGAAGTTTAGTTGGTCATCAATCGTTACTCCAAGGCTTTTCACCATTTTGGATGCAGTAATGGTTGCCCCATCCATCTGGATTGAAAAGTTATGATGTAGAGTCGGGTTGGCAGAAACGTCAAGCATTTCTGTTTTCGTGAGGTTAAGCTGAAGATGATGATCTTTCATCCAGTGTGAAATATCCAACAGGCAGGCTGAGGGAAACACCCATACACACTCATACACTACGGTCAACTTTAGCATACCTAATTCACCTGTGCCGCATGTCTTTGGACTGGGGGAAACCAGAGCACCTGGAGGAAACCCACGCCAACACGAGGAGAACATGCAAACTCCACAAAGAAATCTCAACGGACCCAGCCGAGGCTCGACCAGCGACCTGCCTGCTGTGAGGCAAATGTGTCACCCACTGCGCCACCGTGTCGCCCAAAAATGCCATTTTTAGACGATAATTTTCCCCATCCATAATAATTTTTTTTGTAACATTTATTGTCACTTTGCATCAATTAAATGTGTTCATGGCGAACAAAATTATAACTTTTAAAAAATCATACAAACATTTGAAAACTGCACATATACATAAAAGCATAAATCAATTTCAAAGCGTGATTTAAATGTGCAAATATTTCCTCAAGTGTTTTCTGATGTCCGTCACTCCTGGAGAAAACAGGCGAGTTTCACACCAGCAGAGTGTGAAACGCTCAGAACAAACACAAACACAAACTTCAACACATGCAAATGAGGCTTAATGAGTCACTCCAACAATTAACTGCTGTGACTCACAAAATCTGTCCTCGGATCAGTGCTGAGAACACAATGAATTCCACTGGAGCAAACATCTCATTCATTTTATACATAGAGGAAACAAATAGTTTAATATAAAACTATCATCAACTTGGTCACCAATGGGTTTCCTCCGGGTGCTCCGGTTTCCCCCACAGTCCATTTACATTTACATTTAGTCATTTAGCAGACGCTTTTATCCAAAGCAACTTACAAATGAGGACAAGGAAGCAATTTACACAACTATAAGAGCAACAATGAATAAGTGCTGTAGGCAAGTTTCAGGTCTGTACAGTCAACACGAGTAGCAGTGCGACATGGCTGTATATCGGCACTGGGGGGTGGCGTGCGTTGGTTAGTGCCCCCACCAGTGCTGATATACAGCCATATCGCACTGCTACTCCTGTGATATTGCATTTATACAACAGTTTGACGGCATAATTGTGTATATAAAAACAAAATCAAACATGGAGAGTCTCAAAAACCCTTATGTATGAGGAACTACTTTCTTCCACATTGGATTCAAATCATAAGCTGACAGTTAAACAGCTGAGCAAGTCTTTAAACTTTACATCTGTAGTGTCTGCTTTCTGCTGGCTGTATGTGGGCGGAGTAATACACAAAGCGTAAAGAGGCTGTAGGAGTTCTGATGTTGCAGAATATCGCACGGCTATCAGCCAATCAGATTAATGAACCTGATTTATGTGTGTGTATATATACACACACACACACACACACACACATTTTTTTTCATAGTCAAAGTTTTAAGAAGTTGATGTTTATTTTATTTCATATTCTGTTTTAGAATTATTTAAATATATTGAGGTATTATATAAATCATTCTACAGTGTAAACCAACTTTTTATTTTATTTTATTTTCTAATATTATTATGATATTTATATATTATTATATTAATTAAGTCAATAAATTCAACAATGGTGTAATGCTAATATATTATCCTTCATTTGTTTATTTTCCTTCAGCCTAGTCCCTTTATTCATCAGAAGTCACCAAAGCAGAATGAACCACCAACTTATCCAGCATATGTTTTAAACAGCTGATGCTCTTGCAGCCACAAACCAATACTGGGAAACACCCATACACACATTCAAACACACACACACACACACACACACACACTACGGCCAATTTAGTTAATCAATTCCCCTGTGGCGCATGTGTTTGGACTGAGGGGGAAACTGGAGCACCCAGAGGAAACCCACACCAACACGGGGAGAACATGCAAATTTCGCACCGAAACGGCAACTGAGCCAGCCTGGGCTCGAACTAGCGACCTTTTTGCTGTGAGAAGACAGCGCTAACCACTGAGCCACCCTGTCGCCCACTATTACATTATCGGTAAATATAAAAATATATATAATATTTAAGAAATACTAAATTATTTACAAAAACATGAATATTTTTATATAATAATAAAACAAATTAATCATAAAATATTTATTATAATATTTGTGTACATTTGTATTTTTTTGCTAATGCACATATTGACAAGGAATATGAGATTATAAGTGAGCTGCAGTTGTAGCCGTCGGTTCAGCCGAGTGTGATTGCGCTGTTGAAATGGAGCTAATGAGATGCACTTCTCCTCATTGAGGCTGAACGAGGCCTAAAAACCCTACAATCATGCAATCCCCTGAGGCCCCCGAGGGCCCCTGCGCTGCTGCATGAGTGCTCGTATTATAGTGGATTACTGGCTGCACTGGGACCCCAAATCACTGCTCAATATTGATGTGCAATCAGTGTGTGCATCTCAAACTCTTCAACACTTTCCGTTCTGATTTTCAGCATATAGTATAGTGAGTGCTGTATGTAGTATGATAACATTTTTGTTACTTTTGCTAGATGTTTTTAGTGTGATGAATCATAGTTGACCGAACAATAAAAGTAATTTTGCACAAATTTAACCAAAAAATTGCATTATATATATATATTTTTTTTTCATAGTCAAGGTTTTAAGAACTTTAATGATAAAATAATGCTATAATGCATGATTATATATTTATAATTATGATTTTTATTTTATTTCACATATTGTTTTAGAATTATTTAAATATATTAAGGTCTTATATAAATAATTCTACATTGTAAACCATTCATTCATTCATTCATTTTCTTGTCGGCTTAGTCCCTGAGCTGAACCCATCTCTGGGAAACATCCACGCACACATTCACACACACACACACACACACACTACGAACAATTTAGCCTACCCAATTCACCTGTACCGCATGTGTTTGGACTGTGGGGGAAACCGGAGCACCCAGAGAAAACCCACACGAAGGCAGGGAGAACATGCAAACTCCACACAGAAACGCCAACTGAGCCGAGGTTCGAACCAGCGACCTTCTTGCTGTGAGGTGACAGCACTACCTACTGCGCCACTGCCTCACCCCCAGTGTTAGAATATATTATTATATATCTATTACTATTACATATACTGTACTCTATTACAGGGGTTCTCAACTGGTTTGGCCATGAGACCCACATTTTTACATGGTCATCAAGCCACGACCCAAATTTTTAGGAACTATAATACAATTTTAGGAATTATAATTAAGTTGTATATATATATATACACACTCACACACACACACACACACACACACACACACACACACACACACACACACACACACACACAAGTAGTGACAGATAAATCATAAGAAAATCTCCAAGACTTACAAATAAACAATATTTTACTGCTGTCATTTAACAAAATGTATTAAATTATAGAAATATTACAGAGTAAAAAAAACGACAAATACTGTAAACAGTGGTTAGGGTAGGAAAGGTTCAGTTACCATGAACTAAACTGCACTGTTAATAAAACATGTTGTCTGGTTTCTAAAGGAAGTTTTAATTTAGATGGTTTCATGCTCTCTTGTGAGAGCACCTCGCTACTTATGGCACTCTGAGCTTAAGTCTTTTTTGTCGTCAATATAAGCAAATCCATACTTTACATATTCTGGGTCGTACTTGTGCTTTGACGTATTTGTTGCTATAATTAAATTAAATTTCACATGTCAAACGGTAGGGTTTTCATGCATGCATTTCAAAATAAAAGTCAAGATAACTTTAAAAATAAACTTTAGCTGTTTTTTTGACCAAACACTCTGCGACCCACTGAAAAGACCCACCAGTTGAGAAACACTGCTCTATTACACATGGCAATTAAGTCCTTTATTGGGGTTGTTATTAATATTTTCCTTTAATTATTGTTAATGTTATACATAACAATTAAGTGCATTATTGTTATTATTATTGTTGTTATTATTAATATTATATTACACTCAGTTATACATCACTTTAGTGCTTCATTGTTGTTATTATTACATACAGTTAAAGTCAGAATTATTAGCCATCCTGTTTACTCTTTCCCTAATTTCATTTTAACAGAGAGCAGATTTCTTCAACCCATTTTTAATCATAATAGTTTTAATTACTCATCTCTAATAACTGATTTATTTTCTCTTTGCCATGATGACAGTAAATAATATTAGATTAGATATTCTTCAAGACACTTCTATTCAGCCTAAGGTGACATTTAATGGCTTAACTAGGGTAATAAGGTTAACTAGGTTAGGGTAATTACAGTTATTGTATAACGATGGTTTGTTCTGTAGACCAGGGGGTTCCCAAACTTTTCATCCTGCGATCCCCAAAATAACAATGTCAGGGACTCGCGACCCCCATTTTTCAAGGTGGTTATACTGTAAATATCTAAACGTTGCAGACACAACTATAGGCATATATAAACATGAGCATATTGGCAACACAAAAATGCCACAATCTATTAACAATATAATATAGTCATTTATTAATTTAATTACATTTTAATATAAAAATTGAAGGCTGATGGCTGATTTTTATTTTTATGTTGTTGTTTCTTTAATGCAACGTCTAACTATCTTCTGTGGGTAATGAATAAATTATGGTAATTCAAATAGTTGTTAAAATTTATTTGAGTTTTGGAAATCATGTCATTGTCCTGCAACCCCCAAGCGGGTCCCATCACCCACTTTGAGAACCACTGCTGTAGACTATTAAAAAAATTTAGCTCAAAGGGGCTAGTAGCTTTAAAAAAGTTAAAAATTGCGTTTATTCTAGCCAAAATAGCAGCATCCGCTGCGTAAAACAAATGCTGGATAAGTTGGCAGTTTATTCCGCTGTGGCAACCCCAGATTAATGAAGGGACTAAGCCGAAAAAATTGAATGAATGAATAAATGTTGTTGTTGTTATTATTACATATACTCAATTATATAGCAGTTAAGTGTTTTAATATTATTATTATTTTCTTTTTATTATTATTGTTATTATTATTATTATTATTATATTACACTCAATCATACATAGCAATTAAGTGCTTTATTGTTGTTGTTATTGCATATACTCAATTATAGCAATTAGGTGCTTTAATATTATTATTATTATTAACTTTGAATTATTATTACTATTATTATATTACTCAATTATTCATAAAAAATAAGTGTTTTATTGTTATAGTTATTATTATTATTTATTTTAATTTTTTTACATATGCTCAATTATATAGGAATTAGGTGCTTTAATATTGTTTTTATTATTATTATTATTATTTATTTTTAATTATTACTATTATTATTATATGACTCAATTAGACATAGCAATTAAGTGCTTTATTGTTATTATTATTATTATTATTATTATTATTATATTAAACACAGCGATTAAGTGCTTTATTATTATTATTATTATTATATTAATTAGACATAGCAATTAAGTGCTTTATTATTATTATTATTGTTATTATTATTATTGCATATGCTTAATTATAAACAATTATTTGCTTTAATATTGTTATTATTATTTCCTTTTAATTATTATTGTTATTAATATTATTATTATTATTGTTATTATTATTATTATTGTTGTTGTTGTTATTATTAGCCTTATATTAAACTTAATATAATACAACAATATGCTTTCTTGTTGTTATTATTATTACATATACTCAATTTTATAGCAATTAAGTGATTTATTGTTATTATTTTCTTTTAACTATTAATATTTTTTATATTACACTCCATTATATAGCAATTAAGTGTTTTATTGTTATTATTGTTATTATTATTATTATTAAAATTATTATTGTTATTTAATTTTATTGTTGTTTTTGCACCATTTATAAACATAAGCCTTGACCTAGCTGTCATTGCTTCAGTCCCTCGAGTCCACTCCTCTACTCCTCTATCTTCACGTGTAACTGAAAATGTGTATTAATGGCGTGTAAATTGAGTGATTTATGATGAATAGTAGCGACCGACCTCATTTCCAGCAGGAGAAGTGCATCATTCAGCGTCGCACAAAAGGGAGTTTTGTTGCAGTTAAATTGCAGGTGCTTTTGTTGCTCTGTCACGACACTTGACGGACCAAAAAGTCCAGGGATCACATTTTTTCAGGAGGATTGACTGTAATTTGAGGGCAAACAGAGGTGCTGTCAGGCCTCGGGCACTCTTTGCAGGTGAACCTGAAATTATTACAACAACCAAAGAAGAGATGAAAAGACAGTGAAAATTAGAGCCTGTTTAAAGAGCCGTGGAGTGCGGGATCTGATCCAGAGTCGTCCGTATTGCTTTCATGTGGATGATTGAAGACGCAATAACAGCGCATGCTCCTGACACACAATGGTATTTGTTTTTCACGCCCCATTCACTTAAAAGAGGCGGTTATTCATTTATAATTTCACTTCATCTCTATTTCAGAGGTCACCACAGCGGAATGAACCGCCAACTATTCCGGCATATGTTTTACACATGCGCTATAGAGGATTTGATTAACTTAATTCGCCGTAGTGTATGTGTGTGTGTGTGTGTGTGAGAATAAGTGTGTATGGGTGTTTCCCAGTACTGGGTTGCAGCTGTAAGGGCATCCACTGTGTAAAAGGGCATCCGCTGAAGGAAAATGAATAAATGAAATAACCTCTGCTCCTCATATTTTATTTAATTCAGTGTTTGTTTTTAAGTTTGACTAACCTCTGCTCCTCATAATGTCTATTGAATGTGTAAACAAACACCCGATCATATCCTCCAGCCAAACAAACACCCTCGAATTAGCTAATGAGCACCATATGGAGGAAAGCAGCAGAAAAGGCGGGAAAACATGGAGCTTAAATGAAGGTTTCATTAGTGCGTTGCGTGCGCAGGTGGAGGCGGCGGGTGTGTTTTTGCAGTACTCTGGCCCTTGTTTTGTGGTGTTGGGGGGGTTTTGAAGGCAGAAGGTCTCTTGTTAATCAGAATTAGGCAGTGGCGAGGGGTAAAGCGGCCACTGTAGCTTTAATCCCTGAACGCCTCTTAATCGTCAGAGATTCAGCTGTTCGCTCCACCTCCTCAGATCAAGCACGCTGATTAGCGGCGAGAGGCTAATTTCAATAACAACGCCAGGATAAGCACCCTTGTTCACTCCAAGATACGCTCAATATTGGCCATCCAAAAAGGGATTGGTTTGAATTGAATACTGTTGGCTGATGATGATGATCTGAAACAGGGCTGCGCAATATATCGTTTCAGCATCGATATTGCAATGTGATTGTGTTTTTGTCTGGTTCCTAGCCCAAATTTCACTTCATTTTTAAATCAAGAAGCACTTTATAAACTAGTAAAACATATTTAATAATAAACATATAAGCAAAATAATCTTGCTTCAAAGCGAAATTAAGATGCTTTGAGCTTTGTGTGAATTGAATTTTTAAGGTTTTATTCACGGATGAAGCTTTCCAATGCTGATGATCTGAATTCTGATTCAGTAGTTTAATTTGTCATTGATGCAATTGAAAACTGCTGGATGTTATTTAAAAGTGCATTAAAGAAATAATTGTTTCTAAACACGTTGTAAATGTTAGAAATGCACTGTGGAAACACTTTACGAATACTCTGAAGTGTAGAGTCCCGAATTGTGGAGTTGAAATCAAAACTAGTGTGCCTCATCTACTCAGAATTGCGTAGTTCACATTATATTTGAACTTATCAGGAAAAGTTACTGCCTCAGGCATACATGAAACTGATTAATTGTGTAAAAACACTTTCACTAATCAACACAGGCTCATTCTGAAAACGTAGCCCTATATACATTTCTGGAGATCGAGAATTATGTAGGCTGCATTTCGTCTTTAAATGAACGCTACGGGGCGGTACGATGCTAGGCAGTCAGTTGACAGCGACCTCTGCTGGATTTACGTGAGAACAGCAGGCGCAAACGGCACTCACAAGAGAAATTTGAGATCTGAAAAAGGGAACACAGCGGCCTCTGGTGGATTTCCATGAGAACAGCAGCGCGAACGGCACTCGCAAGAGAAATTTAACATCTGAAAAAGCGAACACAGCGGCCTCTAGTGGATTTTCTTGAGAACTGCTGGCCGAACGGCACTCGCAAGAGAAATTTGAGATCTGAAAAAGCGAACACAGCGGCCTCTGGTGGATTTCCATGAGAACAGCAGTGTGAACGACACTCGTGAGAGAAATTTGAGATCTGAAAAAGGGAACACAGTGGCCTCTGGTGGATTTTCGTGAGAACAGCAGGTGCGAACGGCACTCGTGAGAGAAATTTGAGATCTGACAAAAGCGAACACAGCGGCCTCTGGTGGATTTTTCGTGAGAACAGCAGCGCGAACAGCACTCGCGTGAAAAATGTGAGATCTAAAAAAGCAAACACAGTGGCCTCTGGTGGATTTTTGTGAGAACAGCAGCGCGAACGGCACTTGCAAGAGAAATTTGAGATCTGAAAAAGCGAACACAGCGGCCTCTGGTGGATTTCCGTGAGAACAGCAGGCATGAACGGCACTAGTGAGAGTAATTTGAGATCTGAAAAAGTGAACTCGGCGGCCTCTGGTGGATTTGCAAAAACAAAAACTGCAAAAAACGTAGCTCCTGAGACATATTTGGCGCTATTTTAAATTTGTCAATAAAAATTAACATCCTCTCTTTAACTGCGCGCAAATGGAAATGTCCTACTCATGTTCCACAATTTGCACTGATTAATGTTTTTGTTTTATTTATTTTCCTCCATTTAACTGAGACACAACAGCTCTGAAAATGAAGAGAAACGCTAATGTGGATTTTTAAAATAATGTTAAAATGTTGTTTTTTTACGTATTTCATAAAGAGACATCATTTACATCACATTAGTCCATACATGTCTTGATACTGACTATCAAGACATGTATGGCTTAATGTAATGTAAATGTTTCCCTTTAGGTGCTATTAAGCACCATTATTATTATTATTTCTTTACATTATTTGTTTTGGCAAATCATTTTTTCAGATCTCAAATTTCTCTTGCAAGTCCCATGCATGCCTATTGTTCTCACGTAAATCCATCAGAGGCGGCTGTTGACTGTATGACCGACTGATTCCCCCACCCACCCACTTCTCTAAATCCATCCAACAGTGTTTTCAAAAGCAGTCCAGAAAAAGAAAAGCCCTCGCTTGATTTTTATCACATTTTTGTAGATTTTACCACATTCTCACCCTTCTTCTGGGGCTTCTGTCTTCCCGGTGACTGTAGCTTCGTTGCTAAAAGGCTAACATGGATTTTATGAAGAAAATAACAGTGTTTATGTGCTTTATGAAGGCTGAAAAACAGCGTCGATACGTTAAGGACCGTGTCTGAGTCCACTACATGCTTTCAGAGGTGCATCCAGCTCTGTGAGCTCAAAACCTGGATCACGGAGGCTTTCAACGGTGCTTCTGACTGAGCCAAGCCCAGTTTGATGACTTGTTGTTGGTGTCGCCTGGAGGATTTCCCCCGGGACACCATCAACTGGTTCTACGTCACAATCACGCCCCCACAAGAGCAAGCTTTTGATTGGTTAACGTGGCCCGAGTGTCCGCTGAAGTTCAGATTTTCGAACTCAAAAGATTCGCGCGAAACACTTGTTAAGCGCGTCAAACGCGCAAACGATCAATTCGCTTTGCGCGTATCGCGTTATTCGCACCGCACCATTCGCGTCATTAGCGACGCGCCATTTGACTTAACATGTAAATCACTCGCGCTGGCTGGCGTGAAAGCAGCATGAGACTTCTGGATACGATTGAAAAAGTAGTAGAATTCAAACGTTAACATGGTCATTTGTTTTGCTGTCGGATCAGATTACAAAAGAAGTAAATTACCTCTTCAAATCTGATTGAAATGTGCTCAATCGCATCATTTAAAGTGTCTACATGAATATTTTACAGTCGTATCATTTGGCTGCATGTAAACATGCCCACTGTCGTCTGTATGTGAAGCTTTTCAGAGAAAAAACCAAAGGAAAACCAAAATCCATTTCAGCATGCAGTTGTCATGTAAACACCCTTTGAGGTTTTCAAGTTATTATTTCACATCCAAACATTTGATCTGCTTCAAAGCGAGCCTTTTCGGCTTTCCAGCTATGTCCATCCTGCATGACTTGTTTACATAAAGACTTTAAAAACTCTAAAAGCAGTCTGACTTTAAAGTAGACAGAACCGCCGATGACAGCTCAAGCACAGGTCAAGTGAGTCAGATTATCAGAGTCATGTCTTCAGCATGGAGCCTTTTCACATTGCACACTTTGGTTGGGAAACTCAGAGTGCAGCGAATAGGAAAGACTACAACCAATCATATTTGGCAAACATATCATGGGATTTTTATGCTTTAAAAAAGTCCAAAACTTAAATACAGTGCCTTTAAGGTACTATGAGGTACACGTTTAGGTATTAATATTTACTTTAAAAGGTGCAAATGTGGATCTGGACGGTTCAAGAGTGGTGTTTTGAAACCAGTACCTGTATTGTACAGCACTGTGTGTTTATACATGTTTATGTCTGACAGGTTGCATTGAAGCCACAAGACACGTGTGTTATTAGGCTGAATTAGAAAAAGCTCGGCTTACTCTCACCTTCTTGTGGCTTAGACTTAGCATGCAGCCTAATACAGACTAATCAAAGCCAATCAACAACAGCTGCCTGGCCTTCTGAACCGAAAACGTTAATGAACTTAAGCGCCGGATGGCTGCTTTGTGTAGCAAAACACTGAACATTAGAGTTATCCTTTCAATAGCAAACTCCTATCCGCTTGTTAACGTGTTGGCGACGTATGTAATACTGTTTCCGGGTCCAAGCCACTCATTTGAGTTGAGAAATCATTCGTTTATGATCACGTTTTGTTAATATCACACATTAAAGTTATTTTTATGTAAAGTAATAGTGTACACAACAATGTCTGGCCTTGCTGCATCACAAATATAAAAATTTTAACAATTTATTAAAAAAATGAATCACTTTCTGGCCATCGGATATGAGTCATGGGCATATATATTGCGATCGTGATTTTCGAAAGTATTAAATCGCTTAATAAACGTTTATTATTACCATTTGATGAGTCTCACTATACAGTTAAATAGAGCGCTGACGTCACACTTAACAAGCGGATGAGGTTTTACTCAGTCAGGCGCTGCTCAGTTGGATTATTAATTTGTTTATTTAACTTGTTTGTGTGCAGAATAAGCTAAAACAATACAGATATATTTTAATGTATAGATTATCAATAATCTGAGATGTACTATAGTTTTAACACCATTGAAATTCATGTAATTTTAATTAGATTTTCTTAATGGAAATGTATAATCTTGCAAACTGCATATTTAAATAAACAAAAAACATTATAATAATTATTAATAAAATTGTTTGGGTATTAATAAAATAGTTTGGGTGACACTTAGCAATAAGGTTTTATTAGTTAATGTTTGTTAATGTGTTTATTTACATCAACTAATAATGAACAATACCTGTACAGCATTTATAATCATAGTGTCACATTTACTGATGTCTTAAAAGTATCCAGAGTCATGCTTGTTTACATTAGTTCATGCACTGTGAGTTAACATGAACAACTTCATTTCCATTAGCTGTTAATGAAGATTAATAAATATTCTTAAACGTTTTTCATCAAGTACCACCTCAGAAAAAAATTGTCTCTCCCAGTACCACCAAAATGAGCAGTATTGAAATACAGTAGCGCAGTAGGCCCAGTAAAGGCTGATTTATACTTCTGCGTCAAACGTCGGCGTATGCTACGGCGCTGACGCATAGCCCTTCGCCGTGGCCATCGCCGTCACTGACGTGCACCTCTCAAAAAATGTAACTACACGTCGCAACGACGCGTAGCGTAAGCTCTGTGATTGGTCGGCTTGGTAGCGCTGACGAGTCTGGGCGGGACCGAGAGCCGCGCGAATGGCGCGAGCGATTGTTTACAAGTGTGGAGTCCCGTGAAGGAGCTCCGGATGGAAAGTTTTGTTTTGTGTTTACCTCATAGTTAAAGTTGTTGCACGTCCGCCGGTTCCTGCCTCAAAATGAGCGAGTTTGAGCCACTTGTACATCCCGGAAGTGTTCAGGAAAAGCAAAAAAGCAGAGAAGAAACTCAACACAGAGGAACATTTACACCTCACTGCCCACTAGCGTTTCGGAAGTGTTAATGCAGACCGACAGAGACAGCGCGCAGAAGTATAAATGCACAGCCACGTGCGTTGCCTGCGCCGTGGGTTACGCCAGTCACTTGACGCAAAAGTATAAATCAGGCTTAAAGCAGCTGCAGCTCTGCACAGTTAAAAAACGTGGCAGATTACATCAGAAATATAGGCTATATACCATATATGACATATTATGTACATCATTTTTGATAAATTTTGAAATTTGTGTAGCATGTACATGACATATGACATATACACGTACCACAGTTTGAGAACCACTGTTATAATTCATTCATTTTCTATTCGACTTGGTCCCTTTATTATTCTGTGGTCGCCTCAGTGGATTGAACCGCCACCTTTCCAGCATATGTTTTACACAGCGTATGCCCTTCCAGGTGCAACCCATCACTAAAAACATCCATACACACTCATTCACACTCATACACTATGGACAATTTAGCCTACCCAATTCCCCTATAACACATGTGTTTGGACTTGGGGGAAACCAGAGCACTCGAAGGAAACCCACGCCAACACGGGGAGAACATGCAAACTCCACACAGAAATGCCACCTGACCCAGCCGGGGCTTGAACCAGCGACCTTCTTGCTGTGAGGTGATTGTGCTACCCACTGCACCACCCTAAATATTATAATTATAAAGTTAATTTATGCAATTTGCAATTAATTTAATTTAATGAAATCCACTTAAATTAAATGTTTAATTGCTCTAAAGCAGTCTTAAATTTGTGAATCCTGCACATTTAAATCTAAAAAATCAGCATAAGTATTATAATAAAAATTGCTCTGTACTAGGCATTGGACGGTAAGTGTTTTCAAGGTATACCGCGATTTAGAAATGTTAAGGTTTTAAAACACCGCCTAGATTTTATATTTACTATTTTTCTATTTACATTCTTTTTCTTAGTTTTTTTTTAGGACAACAGTATCTCGAGCAGAAATAATATCCAAAGATGTCTTTTTAAATTGTAAAGAAGTCTGTTTTTGAAGTCAGTGATTCATTTGAATGATTTAGCCTGACATGTTTACTGCTGCAAAATATTTTAAATCTTTTTTTCAAAATAAAATATATTGTCTTCAAAGGTAGTTTAGTTTTTTAACCCAGGAATTTAAACATAACTTATTTTAGAGCAGTAAACACAATACCGTGATACTTTTATCCAAGGTTATCATACTGTCAGAAACTTATACAGGCCCATGCCTAGTCTTTACTTAGATTTAAAAGTGCAGATTAATCCAAATAAAATGTATTTATTTTGTTTCAGCATTTTTAGAGTATTATGAGGCCCAGTCCCAATTCTATTTCTGTACCCCTTCCCCTTGGCCCTTGAAACAGAGTGTGATCGATCGCTTGCTTCATATCAGATTGATGATAGATGCAAATTCCCTGAGGGGCGAAGCAGTGGCGCAGTAGGTAGTGCTGTCGCCTCACAGTAAGAAGGTCGCTGGTTCGAGAATCGGTTTAGTTGGCGTTTCTGTGAGGAGTTTGCATGTTCTCCCTGCGTTCGCGTGGGTTTCCTCCAGGTGCTCCGGTTTCCCCCACAGTCCAAAGACATGCAGTACAGGTGAATTGGGTAGGCTAAATTCTCTGTAGTGTGTGTGTGTGTGTGTGTGTGATTGTGTGTGTGGATGTTTCTCAGAGATGGGTTGCAGCTGAAAGGGCATCCGCTGCGTAAAAACTTGCTGGATAAGTTGGCGGTTCACTCCGCTGTGGCGACTCCGGATTAATAAAGGGACTAAGCCGACAAGAAATTGAATGAATGAAATTCCCTGAGAATTGAACTCCTGACCTTTCAAGCGCCATCTTCTGTCATCAGAAAGTCAAATTTCAATTGTTTATTAATTTGCTTGTGCAGTTTCATTGCGTCGAGTGTGCCTGGAATCATTTGTTATCCCTGATTTTTAAAAATGAAAGTTCTGTGCAGCATTATTGAAGGATTACGGACGCTCTTCTGGACTTTATTTGTTGTGTGATGAGCGAGTCTAGACTTCAGTAGCACTTTAATGAGATTCCTGCAGATTTGCTGGTTAAGCTTGTGCAGCTAACCAAGTGAATCTCCGCTCAGTCTAGTCCTGCGTCCTTTCTGAAAAGAAAGCAGAGCAATTCCATGCAAAGTGTTGACCTTGCCATGAAAAAAAAGAGTGAAATGCTTACACACAAAAAACGTAGAAAGGAAGTATATTACAGTAGTGTAACGATACTCAGCCTCTGCAGTGTTTTCAAATTATTATATTTGGTTTACCAAAGTCACACAAGTGCCAATTTCACATCTGTCACATGCATAACCAAGCTTTTCTCCCATAAATGCAAAAATATCAAATAAAATAAAACCAATGATTTGTGTTCTATAGAGAGTAACACTCATACACACTCATTCACACACACACTCATACACTACGGCCAATTTAGCTGATCAATTCCCCAATAGAGCATGTGTTTGGACTGTGGGGTGAACCAGAACACCCGGAGGAAACCCACACCAACACGAGGAGAACATGCAAACTCCACGCAGAAATGACAACTGACCTAGCCGGGACTCAAACCAGCTACCTTCTTGCTGTGAGGCTAACCACTGAGCTACCATTTGGGAGGCAGCATTACAGTGTTAAAGGTTTAAAACTCCTAAAATGAGCTGTAATAGTAGCGATGCTTGACTTGATGAGCCCATCCCTTCACACACACACACACACACATGATGGTGTTTACGGAGTAGTTTTGCTGCTGATCTTATCTGCTCATGCGTCTCCCACTGAGGTCTGAGGATCTCTCCGTCTGAGGGAAACCATCATTTATTGCAGTGTCAACATCATGACAGTCCAGCGCCACACCAGCACACTTGCTATACAATCTGAAGATGTTTAAGAGAGTTGTGGCTCCTTTTTTTTTGCACAGCTTTTCTGCATGTCAGAACTCAAAAAGTATATATAAATGCGAGATTTGTGCATTTCAGTTGCATGTAAAATGCCCATGCATTTGCCTCAGTTTTAGCAAAAAAACGAATGAACTTTGTGATGTCAAGTTTTTGTCATGAAAAACTGTAAGCTAATAATAAACTAAATAAACCCATTCAGTACCCCGGATTAATAAGCCGACAAGAAAATGAATGAATGAATTAACTCATTCAGTGTATTATCATAGTTTTTCATGACAAAAAAATTCACATCATATTAAGTTTATTAGTTTGTTTGCTAAAACATGCAAATTGTGAATATATTAATAATGAATGAAACTTTTCAAATAAAATATTAAACTATTTTTTAAACCAGGCCCAGATAATGTGCAGGTTATTTATTTTTATTTTTAATTTTATTAGTTTAATTATTAATAATTTTTTTTTCTATGCAAAGTTTACAATTTTTTAAAATGCGTAATTATTATTGTTTTTTTTTAGCAATTTTTTTAAATTAAATTGCGTTATATGTAACTGTATAAACTAGCAGGTTACAAATAATTATAAATAATAAGTTATTAATAAATTAGTCATTTTATTATTCATTTATTCATTCATTTTTAGCCTTTATTAATTAGGGGTCACCACAGCGGAATGAACCGCCAACTTATCCAGCACATGTTTTACGAAGCGCATGCCCTTTCATCTGCAACCCAACACTGGGAAACACGCAAACACTCTTGCATTCACACACACTCATACACTATGGCCAATTTAGCTCACCCAACTCCCCTATAGCGCATGTGTTTGGACTGTGGGGGAAACTGGAGCACCCGGAAGAAACCCACGCCAACACAGGGAGAACATGCAAACTCCACACAGAAACATTTATCATTCATTCAGAAAAATCTCCTCAGGTGTGTGCAGAATGGGGTATATGTGTAACCCCGCCGGTCCTACTCCACCCAACCCACTCCTAGCTGGTATCGAACCGGCGATCTTCCGCATGGGAGTCAGATGCTCTACCAAGGAGGCTAAAGACCATGGCCTCTAGCATTTGTCGCTAGAGCACCTTAAGAGATCAGAGGAGTGAGGTTTACCCTCACAGCACACAGTAGCTGGCCTCCGTTACATATGCACGGCTAGTGTTTTTCAGCCAGTTATAAACTTCCGGTGCAAGATTAATGGGACTATTTTTTCATTTCATACGGTTTCTTTTACAGCATCGATGTTGTAATGTAGTTAAAATACATTCAATTAGTTGGTTAAGTGTAAAACGAGATAAAGAAAAATGTGTAAGGATCAGCAGGCGAGCTCAGAAACTCCATTGAAAATACTGGGGTCAAATAAACTCATATTTAAAGACATGGCAGGTGGAAGTGTCATTTAATGCAGTGCTTCTTGTCTGATATTGATTCAATCACTGATTTATAAAGAAATGGGGTATATGCTGAAGCATGCTAATAGGACTTTTAATTTGCCAGTAACCTGGGTTATGCGCTTCCGGCGAATTGAATGGCAATGCAAAATCCGGTGCATTTAAGGTCTGTTTTCTTTAAAAATCAGCGATCTCCACTAGCTGAGTGATATCCGATTTAAAGTGGGTCTCAGATTGTACAAGAAGCACTGCATTAAATTACATTTCCCCCGCCATATCTTTATAATATGAGCATTTATTTTACCACAGTATATTCAATGGAGCTTCTGCGTTAGCCTGCCGATTCTGACGGGCGCGTGCGAGTAAACAGCTTTTTGTCTCATTTTACGCTTGAGCAACCAAATAAATGCTAAAGTTTATTTAACTGAATGTATTTTAATGACATTACAACATCCATGCTGTATAAGGAACCGTGTAACATGGAAAAAAGTTCACAATAACAGCTCACCGGAAGTGTATCAGCATGGGAACAGCACTAGCTCGGCATATACCCAATCAGACCTTAAACGTGTGCAATTTTATAATGGAAAGACAGTTCACTGGAAGAGCTGAGGCTGGCTGGCTGAAATGAGAAGTCCATGTGCACGTACCCCATTCTGTGTAATGCAAATGAATCCAATAACAGAGTTGATCAGTTTACCAGCTTCACTCAAAGTGTGTCAGTGTCCCATATAATTGAGTGTGCCTCATGAATAAAGACGACAGCAATGCAAACAAACAAACGAGCGGTCGGTCAGGATCCGGGATGTTTGCCGCCACCCTGATTTCAGGGAGAACACAAACACTGGGAGTCAAGAGCGGGTCAGAGAGACGAGCGCAGACCGCCTGGAGTCTGGATCTCATTCACTCTCTGGAACCTCAGAAGTGCTATCTCACACCAGAGGACCTTAAATGCATCAGCAATAGCATGTGTCTCACTCGGGTCCTGGATATTGTCACTGATCTGCACACACACACACACAAATGTGAGCTTTTAAAGGGCCGGTTCCTCTTAGATTCAGCTGGACTCGAGGTCAGAGCTCTCAGGTTACTCTGTGTGACCTGTCGGCCCTTAAACACACACACACACACACACACACTTGTACGTGGACTTGAGCTCTAATGTGAGAGCGTGCAGGATGTGCAAAGGTTTATGGAGTCCTGTTTGTGTGTGTAATGTAGTTTACTTCGCTTCATTTTCATGCAGCTTTTGTTTGCGCACTCTGCCTACGCTACAGCGAAAGTGACGGTAAAGATTTTAAATAAATGTAGTTTATTTTTCTTTCTTTATTTTCTTTTAAATTTTGATGTATCAGGATTTACTATTGTACATTATTTCAGCGCAAATGAGACAGTCACCCTTTAACACACACACACACTTGTACGTGGACTTGAGCTCTAATGCGAGAGCGTGCGGGATGTGCAAAGGTTTATGGAGTCCTGTCTGTGCGTTCATTCGCTTTCTTTTCGGCTTAGCCCTTTTATTCATCTAGGTCGCCACAGCGGAATGACCTGCCAACTTATCCAGCTCATGTTTTACACAGTGGTTGCCCTTTTAGCTGCAACCCAACACTGGGAAACACCCATACACATACATACTCATACACTACGGACAACTTAGTTGATCAATTCCCCTATAGTGCATGTGTTTGGACTGTGGGGGAAACCAGAGCACCCGGAGGAAACCCACCTTGATCATATTGTTGTCTTATTCAGATTAAGGCAAATCATTATATTACTAATATCCATGTAAACATAGCCACAAGCCCTAATGTAATGTAATTTAAATAATGCTTAAATTCATGCTGACCAACAAATGATCAAAGGATATATAATTATATTTTATATAATTATAAATATATTAAAGTCATATAAATATATCAAATATGAATTGACTTTAAACTATAATTATATTGTTCTATTAAATAATTTTTTTTAAAGATTTTAGCAAATAAAAGATTTTTCTAGAGTCGTCCACCATCATTTTGTGGCTCAAAAGTATCGGTTTAGACACCATCATTTTGTATCATTTTAAAAGTATCGATTTAGCACCAGTATTGATTTAAAATTATCGCTTTAGCACCGGTATCATTTTAAAAGTATAGATTTATCACCGGTATCACTTTAAAAGTATCGATTTAGCACCGGTATTACTTTAAAAGTATCGATTTAGCACCGGTATCATTTAAAAAGTATCGATTTAGCACCGGTATCATTTCAAAAGTATCGATTTAGCACCGGTATCATTTTAAAAGTATCAATTTAGCACCGGTATCATTTTAAAAGTATCAATTTAGCACCGGTATCATTTAGAAAGTATCGATTTAGCACCGGTATCATTTCAAAAGTATCAATTTAGCACCGGTATCATTTAAAAAGTATCGATTTACCACCGGTATCATTTTAAAAGTATCAATTTAGCACCGGTATCATTTAGAAAGTATCGATTTAGCACCGGTATCATTTCAAAAGTATCAATTTAGCACCGGTATCATTTAGAAAGTATCGATTTAGCACCGGTATCATTTCAAAAGTATCAATTTAGCACCGGTATCATTTAAAAAGTATCGATTTACCACCGGTATCATTTTAAAAGTATCAATTTAGCACCGGTATCATTTAGAAAGTATCGATTTAGCACCGGTATCATTTCAAAAGTATCAATTTAGCACCGGTATCATTTAGAAAGTATCAATTTAGCACCGGTATCATTTCAAAAGTATCAATTTAGCACCGGTATCATTTAGAAAGTATCGATTTAGCACCGGTATCATTTCAAAAGTATCGATTTAGCACCGGTATCATTTAGAAAGTATCGATTTAGCACCGGTATCATTTTAAAAGTATCGATTTAGCACCAGTATCATTTTAAAAGTATCGATTTAGCACCGGTATCATTTTAAAAGTATCGATTTAGCACCGGTATCATTTTAAAAGTATCGATTTAGCACCAGTATCATTTTAAAAGTATCGATTTAGCACCGGTATCATTTTAAAAGTATCGATTTAGCACCGGTATCATTTTAAAAGTATCGATTTAGCACCGGTATCGAAATAACCTTAAACAATACCCAATCCTACTCCACACAGAAATGCCAGCTGACCCAGCCGGGACTTGAACCAGCAACCTTCTTGCCATAGTGCCTACTACTGAGCCACCGTGTCGCCCCCACAAACATAAAAATAAATAATTGTGTCTGTGTAAATGTGAGGAATGTGAAGCGTTTGCTGGTCTCACTCTAAAGGTCTGCAGTGATGGAGCTCATTTCCTCTGTTAGCTGCAGGTATTTTCCACATGTTCCCATGCTGGATCAGGAGCGTCTGGATGCGGTCTGCTAATATCCCAGCGCGCGCCTCTGTGCGAACACACACTCCTGAACAAACACTTGCAGATGAGCGTGAGGTCAGGCTGAAATCATGAAGATCTGGACGTGAAGGCCTTCAGCTTATCTCTCAGGGGAAACGATTTTATCAGTGCTAAATCCGCGCTAACCTTCTCCCTGTCACAACGCTATCAACATATCAGGCAGAAACAACCTCAGCAGATGGAAAACAGCTTGAGGATGCAGAAAATCTCCTCCTGGAGTTATCTGTAGAGATTGTGCTCTCGGCTTCCTCCTCTAATGTGTGTCTGGGGGATTTTTACACCTGTTTTATGCTCCAGCAGGTGAAAATCTGACTGCCTAATAAAGTGGTGAGACAGATGATGTAAGAGATTATTCTGTCATGCTTTAAAACATGTATTTATTTACATATTGATATCCGTATCCACGCCCCTCTTACCATTATGTTTACATCAACCTGAGGGTCTCCATAGCAACTGCATATAAATATCATTGACCACGCCCCTCTTAACGTTCTGTTGACCAACCTGAGGGTCTCCATAGCAACTGCATATTAATATCCCTAACCACGCCCCTCTTACCATTCTGTTTACATCAACCTGAGGGTTTCCATAGCAACTGCATATTACTATCCCTAACCACGCCCCTCTTACCATTCTGTTGACGTCAACCTGAGGGTTTCCATAACAACTGCACATTACTATCCCTAACCACGCCCCTCTTACAATTCTATTGACATCAACCTAAGGGTTTCCATAGCAACTGCATATTAATATCCTTAACCACGCCCCTCTTACCATTCTGTTGACGTCAACCTGAGAGTTTCCAAAGCAACTGCATTTTAACCACGCCCCTCTTGTTCTTAACCACGCCCCTCTTACCATTCTGTTGATGTCAACCTGAGAGTTTCCATAGCAACTGCATATTAATTTCCTTAACGACGCCCCTCTTACCATTATGTTGACATCAACCTAAGGGTTTCCATAACAACTGCATATTAATATCCTTAACCACGCCCCTCTTACCATTCTGTTGACGTCAACCTGAGAGTTTCCAAAGCAACTGCATTTTAACCACGCCCCTCTTGTTCGTAACCACGCCCCTCTTACCATTCTGTTGATGTCAACCTGAGAGTTTCCATAGCAACTGCATATTAATTTCCTTAACGACGCCCCTCTTACCATTATGTTGACATCAGCCTAAGGGTTTTCATAACAACTGCATATTAATATCCTTAACCACGCCCATACTGTTCTGTTGATGTCAACATGAGGGTTTCCATAACAACTGCATAAAATTATCCTTTAGTACGCCATTAGTTTGCCTTAGTTAAGCTTACTCTTTGTGTGCTAAGCCCTGCCCCCTACTAAATATTCAGTTTCAGTTGGAAGTACATCAACAAACTGAAACCAAAGTTTCAGCAGACTTTACAGCATAAATATCGTGATAAAAGTCGCATTAAGATCATTTGGTACAGCCTGATCTAATTTGCCAACTTCACATTGCCGTTTTCCGTCATCACACGGCCGATCGTCTGCCGTATGAGAGAAACGCCGCGCTGTGACAAGGTTATTTGGCAATGGTTTTCTCTGCACATCCGTCCACTCCCTGGAAATGTTGTTGTTGTTTTATTCGGTCAGATAAGCTTCTCCCAGCTGGACGAGCACACACACACACAAAGACACAGACACACACAGTGAATGCAGGTGTGACGTTGGGACGGGGAGGAGGAGAGGTGACACAGAGGTTAGCCAGATGAGTCTCGATTAGCCTTTTTTCGTCTCTGAGGCCTGAACAAGAGAACAAAAGGAGGAGCCACGTATGGGACGTCCCAGCGCGCTCACCTTTCTTCCCTTCTCACGTTCTGCAGTCCGCATTTCACAGCTCGCACAAAAGAGATGCGCCGCAGCAGACCTCGAGTCAATCTGCAAGCAAAGATTTGATGATCATCGTATTTCCATCAGCTACCGATTTTTGCAGTGCTTCTGCAGAGGTTTATTTGGATATTTTAAGGAATGCTTTTTTCATAAGATGATGAAAAATTTGCAATTAATGCGAATATGTAAATTAATTTACATAAACTTAAACATCACCCTGCGGTAGGCATGTTCATTCATTCATTTTCTTTTCGGCTTAGTGCTTTTATTCATCAGGCGTTGCCACAGTGGAATGAACCGCCAACTATTCCTGCATATGTTTTATGCAGCGGATGCTCTTCCAGCTGCAACCCATCTCTGGGAAACACCCATACACAGTCATTCACTCACATACACTATGGACAATATAGCATATTCAATTCCCCTGTAGCGCATGTGTTTGGACTGTAGGGGAAGCCGGAGCACCCGGAGGAAACCCACACCAACGCGGAAAAATCCACACAGAAGCGCCAACTGACCCAGCCAGGCCTCGAACCAGCGACCTTCTTGCTGTGAGGCAATTGTGCTACCCACTGTGCCACTATTTTTATTTTTGCAATTCATTCATTTTCCTTCGACTTAGTCTTTTATATTAATAAACAAATATTTGACAAATTTTCTCTATTGTTCTGTATTCAGATGTATTTTGGGACCATTTTTCATACCAATTAATCTATCAAATAATTCATAGATTTTTTTTAACCAATCGGATTGATTCATTTTTTTTTTTACAATTTTAAATTCATTTTAATTGAATATTGTGAATATAGTTTGAATACAACTTTATATTAAAAATTAACCAGTTAAACTCTGCTGTTATTTGGGGATTTCCGCCTGGATTTTGCCTACCCAAATTTAAAAGCTTCCCAAATCCACATGCAGAGGTGTAAATGCAAAAATTTTGTATAATTTTAAAGAAAACCCTTTGAATTTTCATAAAACACTATTGAAAGTGTTTAAAATATCTGTATATGTTGTCTGTGTTATAATAAACACCTAAAAAAGAGGCGCTTATTGTATTTTTTTTTTTATAAACTCATATTTGAAAGTGTACCTTGTAGGTTGTGTGTGGTCTAGCGTGCTGTAATTAATGTTGGTGGTTCCTGCACATGTCTGTAATCATAGGAAAAAATGTCTCCACCATAATCAATGCAAAAGTTATTGTATTCCAACTGATGAGAGGTGCTTTACAAGCCACAGGGAGCGATCATTGTTTTCATATTTCACTATTCTTTTGTTTGATCAAACATAATTCACTGTGTTTGGAGCACGTCAGACATATAAAAGGATTACTTATGCACATCACCTCAAAAACAGAGGAGAATGGCCCTGAAGCGCACAGCATAAGGTAAGAGATGACAGCTGTCTGTGCTATCTGGGGCTGCTTATTGATCATAAATGTATTGTTTTCACTTCTGCATTATGGAAACACCAAGATTCATTCATCAACTGTTTAATATGTGAATATAATTCAGTAAAAAGAATGCTAGAACCGTATGAGCACCGGCAAGAGCTTTCATTTGAGCTATAACTTGTACATGTGTCATACGAAAAATATGAAAATGAACCAATGTTCAATACCCAGCTCGGGTATCCAAAATACTGTGTATTTAAGTGTAAATAACTTTTGTACAGTAGAATAAAAACCAAAGTGATGCATATGTGCATAAAATATAGATTCTACACTTTCAAATGAATCCACTCACGGGGGTCTGGTGCAACGCTAGCCCTTTGAATCTTACAGCGAAAGTCGATGACGTCACAGACCCAGTACCGGGTCCGCAGAGTTTATTAATGCAATCCATCCATATGAAATCAGATGCATTTGGGGATAATCTGCATATTAATCTATCAACTAATTTATCAATTATTCAACTAAATGATCTAAACGATAAATTTTTTTTTCAACAATTACTAGTTTTATATTAATAGTCGCTTAATGTGCCGGAGCTAAAGCACTCTCCCTGGCAGGCTATTGGCTGATTTATTGAAGGAAAGAAACTACTCTACAGAATGTTTAAATTGAGATTATGTCTAACATTGAATAAAAATGCACATTTCAAAGCACTTCATGAGGCCTTAAAGATAATAATTAGGATCTTAGCTCTATGGCCGTGCACTATTTTCTAATAATTGGATGACTTATGATTAAGTATTGCTCATATACAGACACATTTAAAATTCCTAAAGGAATGTCTGGTAAAACATTTCAAGAACCCAAAGTACTGAAAAGCTCCGCACGTTCACTCTAGTAATTTCAGTGGCATTTCAAACCCCAGAAAAGAGAAGTAATTACTCTCTGTCACACATATTAAATGATAAAGAGAGTAGCGTGCGTTCTCCACATTTCTAGCGCTGCATCCGTGACGGACGAATGTGCACGGCCAATATAGAGCAAATACATCAGTAACATAATCAACCCAAATCTAGTTATTGTACAGCGGTAAACAGCTGCTACTAGTCCTCATGATGGGGTTCACATGACCTGCCTTTACATGCAATTCCAGATGACCTAAAGCAAGGCTTTCTTTTTATTAAATGATGACTTTTTCAATGATTTCCAGAAAACACTCAAATGTCATGCAGTAAAAGGTTTCTGCAGTAAAGTTTCTGTATATATACAAATATATCGGATGTATTTAGTGACAAAATCACCTGAAGACATATTAAAAGAGTCTATTGAAGGGTCTTGGTTTGACTGGAAAATCGTTATGCTTTGCCTCTGTCATTAGGTTTTATGCATTATTTCAGCAGGAATTTTTTTCACTTTATGCAATTGACTCATTGTTAAGTTTGCTTCCCTTTCTGTGTATTTAAAATGACTTTCTTAAGAAAATTAAATAAGAGTTGGACACCGAAACATATAAGCATTAAATTAGGCATGCAGTAATGTAGCAGTAATTTATTATTGTGTAAATGCTGTGGTCAGAATGAAAATGCAATAGTTTCAAACACTGTGATCTCTATTTTAATGATCTTAGCACAAAGTCTAAAGCGCATAGCGCAAAAGTATTAGGGGCATGTCTGAATCATTAATTTTCTTGTCGGCTTAGTCCCTTTATCAATCCGGGGTCGCCACAGCGGAAGAAACCGCCAACTTATCCAGCAAGTTTTTACGCAGCAGATGCCCTTTCAGCCGCAACCCATCTGTGGGAAACATCCACACACACATTCACACACACACTCATACACTATGGACAATTTAGCCTACCCAATTCACCTGTACCGCATGTCTTTGGACTGTGGGGGAAACCGGAGCACCCGGAGGAAACCCACACGAACGCAGGAGAACATGCAAACTCCACACAGAAACTCCAACTGAACCGAGGTTCAAACCAGCGATCCAGCGACCTTCTTGCTGTTAGGCGACAGCACTACCTACTGCGCCTAACAAGGCTACGTTTGTTCTCTGAATGAGTTCTGGGTTTGTTTTGAGCATAGTGTGCATTATCTAATCAGAGTCTCATCTCTTATTCCCTTTAAGAGTCAGTTGTGTCGCGATTTACATGGCGGACTTTGTAAGTGTAAAAACTGAAAGCTTCACTAGCGAGAAAACAGTTAAACAGAGCATCTGCAGCGCGAGGATAAAGAACGAGCCTCCTCCATTCAGCCTCTTTACATTCTCTTTACTTTACTTCTACTCTTTACTCCTTTACTTTGGTGGCGTGAGGAAACGGTGGAAACTCACTCCACTGAACACATCCATTAGCCCACATATTTATTTTCCTTTATTTAGCACAAAGATTTGCTTCAAAACTATTACAGAATTCAGTTCTAATCTCCAGCAAAGGAATAAATGAACAATAATAATGAAGTGTGGTCAGAAAACTGAGTTATATCCAAACACACGTCCTGTTCTTATGCCTTATATGGTGATGCAGACGTCTCCAGAACCCCACAGGTGGACAAATCTACACTTGTGTTCATAAAAAACAAATATAAATATCCATACAATAAATAATACTGACAATAATGATAACATTATACTAATGCAGATGGTCATGAATGAACTGAAAAAGCCCCCCGAGGTGAAGAAGGCATGGAGGCAGTGGTGTTTATATTGACGTAGAAATTAATAATTTTTTAAATATTTTAATCTTTAATTGTTTTCATCTGTAAAGATATTTGTGTATTGCTGTACATCCTGTGTGTATTCAGCAGTGTGTATGCGCTTGAGGCGCACAACTAACGAGCTCTGCGCTGGACTTTAGACCTGCTTTTCAGCCGGTCTATTGAGCAGTCTGTTTTAGTTCCTCAAAAATAGCAATGCGCCAACATTGCGGCTTAACACACCTCCTCTTTAGACCAGCACACCCATGAGTCCACATGTTGGCTCAAATGGATTTGCTATTTAAATAATGTGGTGCAAAATGCAAAAATTAAGCTTGAGTTGGTCTGAAAATAGCAACAAATCGCTCCAAACACATCTTGCGCCTTATTGCGTCTGGTGTATTATAGGGCAGTCTATACGTGTATTTTTTAATGCATGAAAAAACTTGACAGAGCTGTTGTCTCTATGCAAAACTTCTCAAAAAAGCTAAACTTAAGTTTTTAGTAAAGCATTTTCCTAAATGCCAGAATAGATATAAAATGCAATGCTACTACGGTATATTATGCAATTAAGTAATGCATGGTATAATGTATTTTTTTAATGTAAGCAAGGTATGTATTATGCATGGTGTATAGTTAAACTGTAGTGAAACAAAGTCATCCCGATGTATTTAAAATTATTAATTATTTTCAAACACACTAATCATTTCATCTGCTGAAATTATACTACAGTAAATGCCGCTATATACAGTTGAAGTCAGAATTATTAGCCCTCCTGAATATATATTTTCCCCAATTTCTGTTTAACCGAGAGATTTTGTTCAACACATTCCTAATCATAATAGTTTTAATAACTCATCTCTAATAACTGATTTCTTTTCTCTTTGCCATGATGACAGTACATAATATTTGACTAGATATTCTTCAAAACACTTCTATACAGCTTAAAGTGACATTTAAAGGCTTCACTAGGGTAATTAGGGTAAAGTTAGGGTAATTAGGCAAGTCATTGTATAAAAGTAGTTTGTTCTGCAGACAATCCAACAATAATATTGCTGAAGGGGCTAAAAATATCGACCATAAAATGGGCTTAAAACATTAAAAACTGCTTTTATTCTAGCCAAGATATAATAATTAAGACTTTCTTTAGAAGACAAAATATCAGATGAAATACTGTGAAAAATTCCTGAATCTGTTCAACATCATTTGGGAAATATTTAAAAATGAAACAAAAAATTCACAGGAGAGCGAATCATTTTGAGTTTGACTGTATATTGTAGATGAAATATTGCATGTCAGTCTTTTCCAATATCGTGCAGAACGATAAAACATGCAGCTCGTGTCACAACATACAGTAAAAATCTGGAGCTGTGAATGTTTGTGGTGTTTTACAGAAGACTGAGGCCAGATGGGCAGCTCTTCCAGATCTGTGAGTGTGAGTCATTGAAACGCTGCGGCACGACCGGCACCAGCTCTCCAAACACACTGAGAGGGTCACAGCGCCTGTCCGGAGTAAATCACTGAGCACGAGGCTCTCAGAGGGGCCAGATATGAGTGCAGGGTCAGAGGTCACAGCCCTTCATGTCAGAGAACACTTCACAAAGAGCCTCACACCCTGTCCATACTCAGAGTCTGAAACACACACACACACACACACACATACACGTTCCATTCAGCATCATTAAAGCTGCTCCACATTCCATTTCAGCAATGGAAACAGTACAATGTATCCATGTGCATAATGTTTCCATTTGAACATTAGTCAAATGTAACTTTTCTAATTTGGAAAATTTACAGATACTTTGTAACAGTTCTATGATATGTTGTAATAGAAATGATACTTTGTAAAAGTAAGAATTCTTTGTAACAGTTTAAAAATACTTCCTAACAAAAAAACATGTCTAAGAAACAATACTTTGTAACAGTTCAAAGATACTTTGTAACAAAAACAATACTTTGAAACAGAAATTATACTTTGTCAGAGAAATTATTCCTTGTAACAGAAGTGATACTTTGTCGCTGAGAAACAATGCTTTGAAATATTTTAAAGATACATTGTAACAAAAATGATACTTTGTAACAGAAAAGATACTTTTAACAGTTTAAAGATATTTTGTAACAAATGATACTTTGTAAAAGTAACAATACTTTGTAACAGAAACTATACTTTATAACAGAAACAATGGTTTGTAACAGGTCAGTGATGCTTTGTTACAGAAATGCTACTTTGTAAAAGATACAATACTTTGTAACAGTTTAATAATACTTTGTAACCGTTCAGAGATACTTTGAAACAAAAACGATATTTAGAAAAAGAAAAAACACTTTGTAACAGTTCAACGAAACTTCGTAACAAACAATACCCTGTACAACAATTACTTTGTAACAGTTCAAAGACACTTTTTAACAGAAATGCTACTTTGTAAAAGAAACTATACTTCGCAAAAAAAACAAACAAACTTTGTAACAGTTCAGAGATACTTCGTAAACAAAAACGATATTTAGAAAAACAAATGATACTTTGTAACAGAAACGTTACTTTGTGACAGTTCAACGATACTTTGTAAGAGAAATGAGACTGTGTAAAAGAAACTGTGCTTTGTAAAAGAATTGAAAATTTGTAAAAGGTTAAAGATACTTTGTAATGGAATTTGTAAAAGAAACAGTACTCTGGAACAGTTTCAAGAGACTTTGTAACAGAAACTAATTTTAACTAGATTGATACTTAGTAAATAAAAGGATACTTTGCATCATTTCAAAAGTTAACAGAAACAATACTTTGTAAAAAAAAAAAAAAAAAAAAAATATATATATATATATATATATATATATATATATATATATATATATATATACTTTGTAATAAAACAATACTTTGTAACAGTTCAAAGATACTTTGGAACAAAAACTACTTTGTAACAGAAATGATACTTTTTATCAATTCAAAGATACCAAGTAACAAACAATATTTTGTAAAAGAATTAATACTTTGCAACAGAAACAATGCTTTGTAACAGAAAAGCTGAAAGCATCTATATATTAAAATATACTTCATAACAGCAATTATACTTTATAAAAATGATACTTTGTAACAGAAACAATATCTTAAAAAAAGTTATAATTTGAACATTTTAAAGATACTTTGTAACAGAAATGACACTTTGAAACATTTTAAAGATACTTTGTAACAGGTCAAAGATTTTGGAACAAAAACTACTCTGTAAAAGAACTGATACTTTGTAGCAAACAATACTTTGTAGCCGTTTCTAATGACTCGTGCTGTTCAGTATGTAAAGCGTAAAATACAGATTCATTTCATCATTTGAATGTGAAGAATGAATATTTATTTACTGTTAAAATGTAACTGGATAATCTTTAATTAATCTTTAAAGAATGTTAATCTTTATGTCGTAAAAACATTTAGCATTCTGGTTTTCATGTTTATAAGAAGTTTTGGCCATTTGTTCATTTTTATGTCTGTAAATACTGTTCTGGGAAGAATGCATAAACGCATTTATTTTGTTAGTTTGTTAGTCATTAAAAGGTAATTTCAATTACCTGACATGTTTTTATATGATTTCTACAGATTTCCAGCATTGTTTTCCTGTTTCTCGGCCTCCTGGAAGTGTGTCTTCTGTGGTGTGTTTGAGCGGAGCTGTAATGGTCAGGCTGGAGCGGCTGTGATTCATACACCTGTCACGGGTAAATACACCAGAGCAAGAGGTCACTCGTCAATTTGTTTAGTTGTAGGGGTCTTGAAGAACACACTCTCTCAGGACCACAGCCTCCTCTTTATGAGAGTGTGTTTCACTTTAAGAGCATCTGGCCATACTTTATGAACAAAATAACTGAAATAACTTCACTAAAAAAAGATTATAACCGAATTTAATTAATTAATACATAAAAAAAGTTTAATTTATTTATTAATATCATGTCGTTCCTGTTAGTTTTAGCACTTTCAGACAGCTTGGTATATAGTAATTTTGTATATTTGTTGAGTTTTATTATATTTGACAATAAAGTAAATACATTTAAATGTCAAACATTCATTCATTCATTTTCCTTCGGGCTTCGTCCCTTATTTATCAGGGGTTGCCACAGTGGAATGAACCGCCAACAATTCCAGCATATATTTTATGCAGCCGAAGCCCTTCCAGCTGCCACCCAGTACTGGAAAACACCCATACACACTCATTTACACACACTTATACACTACGGCCAATATAGTTTACCCAACTCCCCTATAGTGCATGTGTTTAGACTGTAAGGAAAACTGGAGCACCCAAATCAAACCCATGCCAACACGGGCAGAACATGCAAACTCCATACAGAAACACCGACTGACCCAGCTGGGATTTGAACCAGCAACCTTCTTGCTGTGAGGCAACAGTGCTAACCACTGAACCGCCCAAATGCAAACATTTTAAATACATTTTAGTTTATAAATAAGGATTTTATTGTTTGAAAATAGTAAGTAGTTAGATAAAATGTATTGCATTAGTGTATAAATGTGTAGTGAATTACTATTCATTTAACTGCTGAGTAATATATGGACTTACTATATGGTTAGGGTTAGAATGCAGGCTAGGTTTAGGGTTAGTTGCATGTAAATATGCAGTAATTAATGCACTAATAGTAAACATGAAAGTCAAAAAGACACCTTAAAATAAAGTGTAAATCTGTATTTATCAGGGTTCACCAATCTCGGTCCTGGAGGGCCGGTGTCCCTGCAGGGTTTAGCTCCAACATGCCTCAACACACCTGCCTGGATGTTTCAAGTATACCTAATAAGACCTTGATTCGTTTGTTCAGGTGTGATTTATTAGGGTTGGAGGTAAAATCTGCAGGACACCGGCCCTCCAGGAACAAGTTTGGTGACCACTGGTATAAATAAATATATTTTAAAAAGTAGTTGGTTAGTTTGTTCACCTCAGGTGAAGGAAATCGTGTATTAAAGGCTTTTTCTCTCTCTGTATGTGTGTAGAAGTGTGTAAAAATGCCAACGCGGAAAGAAAAACACATTTACTTTGTCAACTTTCGTGATCTCAGAGGTGTAACATCTCATATTTGGTTACATTTAAATCCACTAATAATAATAGCAAATCACAAAAGCTTATCAAATTAGCTGGATTAACATGAAACAATTATTTCTTGACATATTTTCTGCTTTTGTCAAGTTTATTGAAGCCATTTTTGCTTTGGATGTTGAAGTTCAAAGTCTGCTGTACTCTGGTCTGTGTCTTTAGTGCCACCTAGTGGTCATTAACACAATACATTGATATTCACCAACATACTTTTGTATGCACTGTCATCGTGGCAATAACTAAAGAAATTAGTTATTAGAAATTAGTTATGAAAACTATCAAGTTTTAATGATTAACTAATACACAAACTATTATTCTCAAACAGCATTTGGGAAATATTTGGAAAAAAGAACTCAAACTTTACAAGAAGGCGAATAGTTTTGTCTACAACGGTATGTGTTTCTTTCAGTGTGTGTGTGTGTGTGTGTGTGTGCACTTTTTTAAAAGTCTGCTTGTGTGAAAGTCTCTCAGAGTTTGAACTGTTTGAAGTGCCCATTAAAATCCAGCCAGTTTTATGCCCCGTGACAATGAGTCTTGTTTGTTGCACACGGCCTGTAAAACGGACAGGAAGACCTTTAGAGGCTCTTTTTGTGTTTCTGGAGCCCAGAATGAGCTGACAAATGTTTGACAGAAGAGCAGAGGTGATTTCAGAGGTCAGGCAACACACACACACACACACACACACACAAACATCACACTACAGGAGAAACTTTGTGTACAACATTCCAATAGTGAATCGTTTAGTTCATTGCAGAATTGTGGGTACATTTTAAACATTTTGCATTCATTTTTCTTGCGCTTTATTGTATAGTTCATGTAGTTTTATTTGCTGTAATTTAAATATGCAAAAAAAGAAGAATTAACTGTATAACAAATCCATTATTAATGTAAAGTAATGGAAATGATTAATGTCACATAAGGAACAAGGAGTTGACGGTGATAGAGTTGACTAACAGAGTTGACAGTAATAGAGTTGACAGTAATAGAGTTGACGTTGACAGAGTTGACCGTAACAGAGTTGACCATAACAGAGGTAACCGTAACACAGTTGATGGTGACAGAGTTGAGGTAACAGAGTTGAGGTAACAGAGTTGAGGTAACAGGGTTGACCATAACAGAGTTGACCATAACATAGGTAACCGTAACACAGCTGACGTTGACAGAGTTGACCGTAACAGAGGTAACCGTAACACAGTTGATAGTGACAGAGTTGATTGTAACAGGGTTGACGTAACAGAGTTGACAGTAACAGGGTTGACGTAACAGAGTTGACAGTAACAGGGTTGACGTAACAGAGTTGACAGTAACAGGGTTGACGGCAACAAAGTTGACGGAGACAGAGTTGATTGTAACAGAGTTGACGTAACAGGGTTAACCGTAACAGAGTTGATTGTGACAAGGTTAACTATAACAGAGTTGATGGTAACAGAATTGACATTAAAGAGTTAATCATAACACAGTTGATGGAAACGGAGTTGACCATAACAAAGTTGATGGGGACAGAGTTGATCGTAACAGAGTTGATCGTAACAAAGTTGACATGACAGAGTTGACCTGACATAGTTGATTGTAACAGAGTTGACGTCACAAAGTTGGTGGTGACAGGGTTGATGGTAACAGAGTTGATCGTAACAGAGTTGACAGTAACAAGGTTGACGGTAACAAAGTTGAAAGTAACAGGGTTGATGGTGACAGAGTTGACGGTAACAAAGTTGACGGTGACAGAGTTGATGTGACATAGTTGATCGTAACAGAATTGACGTCACAGAGTTGGTGGTGACAGGGTTGATGGTAACAGAGTTGACAGTAATAGAGTTGACAGTAACAAAGCTGACGGTGACAGAGTTGACGGTGACAGAGTTGATGTAACGAAGTTGACAGCAGCACAATTGACGACAACAGAATTGACGGTAACAGAGTTGATCGTGACAAAGTTAATGGTGACAGAATTGATGGTAACAGAGTTGACAGTAACAGAGTTAATGGAAACGGAGTTGACCTAAACAAAGTTTATGGGGACAGAGTTGATTACAACAGAGTAAACGATAACAGAATTGACGGTAGCAGAGTTGATCGTAATAGAGTTGATGGTGACAGAGTTGACAGTAACAGAGTTGATAGCAATAGAATTGACATTTTCCAGCTTGTTGTACATACAATTGTATGTATTTTTGTATTAAAATTGTTTTTAAATAAGATATTCACTGAAGTACTACAGTAACACAGCTAACATAATTAATCTACTTTTAATTTATGCCAAAAGCACATGCTTCACTGCCTTACAGAGTTTCCCGCCACAGAAAGGGACATCACTTAGAGCAAGTCACATGCTTTTCTATATCAGTGTCTTTCATTCATTCATTTTTCTTGGGCTTAGTCCCTGATTTATCAGGGGTCGCCACAGCAGAATGAACCACCAACTACTCTAGCAAATGATTTACAGAGCAGATGCCCTTCCAGCCACAACCCAGCACCTACGCAAACACTGCTAGAACTGGCCCAGCTAGCACTCAAACAGGTGACCTTCTTGACAGTGCTAACCACTGAGCCACTTTGCCTCCCTGTTTAACAGAGTTGACCAGAATAAGGGTACAGACACATAACAGATTCCTTTATTCATTCTCCTACAGCTTATTCTTTATTTCATAGGTCGCCACGGTGGAATGAACTGCCAACTATTCCAACTCAACTGCGCCGCTGTGTCGCCTAGATGATTCTAAGTAAACCTTATTTAAATTTGAATAGTTGCTAAAATGTGTCTGTCTACTTTAACAGTATAAACAGTATGCATTACGAGCTTTGGTGTTGTTTATTTCTTGTGAAGTTCACATCAGGAGTTGTATGATTTGCTCTTTGGCTTTGATGTAGTTTTGTCTCCCCCTGCAGGACAGCAGAAGCTCAGCAGCATTTAAAGAGCTGCAAATATGAAGAGTTTGTGAGTAAAAATCACTGTAGAAACTCCTCGTAATCAGTAATGATGGTAATAATAACAATAATAATAATAAGAAGAAGAAGAATAATAAGAATAATAATAATAGTAAATTTGTGGCTGAGCTGTCTTTATTTAAACGAGTTCATCATTTAAATAAAATCAAAGTGTTTTTATATAATTTATATTTTATTTTATTGGCATTTTAAAATGCAACTTAATTACTTTTTATATTTATTTCATAAAATGTGTTCATATTTCAACTAACAATTTTTTATAATAAATTAATATAGTAATAATAATAACAATAATTCACTAATAATAATAATAATTCACTGATTGTTTTCAGCCAAGCTGTCTTTTTATTTTAATAATATGGTTAATTTTATTTTTCATTTATATATTTTACTTTATCTAAGTTTTAAAATAGAAAATAATTAATTTAGTAACTAAATTAATTACTTTTTATATTTCATTTACATACACACTTTCATCTGCACTGGTCACTTTATGCAACATTAGACTACCTCCCTATATATATATCATGCCACTGTCACTTTATCATAATTCTCATGTTTACAAGCCTTTTTGCACTATACACTGTTCTATATCTGCACAACTCTGGTTTGCACTCATTGCCATATGCCCTTAATGTCTTAAATAGTATTGTATTGTTTACACATTTTTATTCTTTCTTTTTTATTCTTTAGACTACACATTATATTTAGATTACATTTTATGTATAATTGTATTTATTGTAAATATTTTCTTAAAACTCTACTTTTTGTATTAACATTATATGTTTGGCACCTAAAGTCTGAGAGTAACATAATTTCGATTCTATATGTCCTGTACATGTCGTTAAATTGACAATAAAGCTGAGTTTGACTTTGACTTTGATATATATGTGTATGTGTGTGTGTGTGTATATATATGTGTATATATCTATTTGTGTGTGTGTGTGTGTGTGTGTGTGTGTGTATATATATATATATATATATATATATATATATATATATATATATATATATATATATATATATATATATATATTTAGATATGTATACAACAGTTCGACGGCACAATCTTGTACAAAAAAGAAAATCAAACACAGAAAGTCTAAAACCCTTTTGAACTACTTTCTTCCGCCATTCATTCACATCTGCAGCTGACGTCAGAACAGCAGAAGCCATTACTAATTCATCAACGTCACTTTAGAGCTAGTGTTTGAATGATTCTCTATAGCGTAATGTGAAGAGGCTCTTCTGGTGTGTGACCCACTTAAGGTGCTGACAAAACAGCATTTGTAAGTCGCTTTGGATAAAAGCGTCTGCTAAATGACTAAATGTAAATGTAAAACAGCAAATTTTGCTCACATTTTAATATTATAAGGCTGAAAATGACATGAAATGCCATCAGTCTACAGAGATTTCTCACCAGACTGCTGTTGTGTTTGCGATAAGGAGGGACAAGGTTGAATCCAGCTTCTTAGTCGCAGCTTCTTATTGACTCTACCTGGTCCACCTTAAAAACCACGAGGCTTCCGTTTTTCACCTTTTTAATTTGCGCTCAAGAAAACACACTGAGCAAGGGCTTATTATGCGGTTCTGGCGCCATCTTGTGGATAGACAACGTCAACCCCCGCTGACAAGCTCTCAGAAATTGTAAATATTTTAAAATAGGCACTATTCTTACAAATAAACTGCATAGTTGCAATATAAACAACTACATTCACCACTAAAAAAAGCCTCAAGTATATTATTCTGTCTTACAACAGTAATATTTGTCAAACTGTAGCCTGCTTGTTGCTGGCTGTATGTGGGCGGAGTAATACACAGAGGTGAAGAGGCCTTTGTGTAATGTTACTGGCAAAATATTGCAGGGCTATGAGCCAATCAGATTCAAAAATCAGACAGAAATGTTGTATAAAAATAAATAAATAAATAAATATATATATATATATATATATATATATATATATATATATATATATATATATATATATATATATATATATATATATATATGCATAGTTTAGATGCAAAAACCTGCAAAAAATGCCATCTGAAATTTTCTTTTAATGTAAGCATTTTCATCAGGCTCTTGTGTTTATGTTCAGTAATATCACTATTATGGCAAGGCAGAAGTCTTTTTCCTGGTTTTTAAATTGAAATATTTCAACATAAACAAAGAAAGCTGAGAAAAATGTTCGTTTTTTAGGGAAATTTCAGACGGCACATAGAGGTTTTTGCATCTGAACTCTTCAATTCTGTGCAGAAATAGCCAAAATGTCTGCAGATTCTGTCTAGCCCTAGTTATAAGTTACAATAAAATATAAGTTATTATATATAAACATAGTTAAACATAGTTTAAAGCATATACTGTAGGTGATATACTTTATATATACTCCTATATTGGAATACTTCATTCTTATTGGTCAGTCATGACATTCCAAGGTATGTTATTGAGAGACGTCGGTGTTTTTACAGGATCAACTCTTTATGTCATGCCTGTGTTGTGAAGTCATGATCTCCACCCTAAATCAGACGCCTGCGCAGACGATCATCCAGCAGAGCCGAAAAATCCAAATCAATTAGACATGAAGCCAGAGGTGGAGGATCAGCGTCCATTACGAACACACACACATCTGACTTAATACAGCGCTGGAGTCAGAGGCCGCTCGGGAAAACTGCGGATATTACAGGTCAAAGGTCATCCAGCATGTGGGATGATGAAGATAAAGTTACTGTGGAAAAACTCGGGGTCGGAGAAAAACATGGAAAACATTGGTGACGCTTTATATGTGATAGGAACGATAATTATTGTGAAATTATACAAGTGAAGTTGATTTAATTTCCTACTATAGAAGTCAATGGTTACTGGTTTTCAGCATTCTTCTACTGTGAAAAAAAAACTCCAGAAAAAACCCAGAAAACATTAGTATATCTAATAGAATGGGTAGTTATTGTGAAAGGCGTTATAGAAGTAAACTGAATTGAATGAGATTTAAGCAAGAATATGTTAATAATAAAACAAAATAGCAGTTTGTATGCTTTTAATATGTGTTTTCTTAATGTTATACTAGTGAAGTAGATTTGATTGAATGAGATTTAAAGGGATCATTCACCCAAATATTAAACTTCTGTCATTATTTACTCACTTTTTACTTGTTTCAAACCTTTTTTTCTTCTGTAAAACACAAAAGAAGATATTTTGAAAAATAATGTAAACCTGTAACCATTGACTTATTTGTTTTTTCTACTATAGAAGTCAATGGTTACTGATTTTCAGCAATCTTCTACTGTGGAAAAAAAACTCAAGATTGGAGAAATACACAGAAAACATTGGTGATGCTTTATATCTGATAGCAACAATATTATATCAGCTTCCAGATACTATACAAAAACCTATGTTATCTCTCGCTTTAATCACCATATATAGACCCCCAGGACCCTATGTCAAATTTCTAAAAGAATTTTCTGATTTTATTTCTGACTTACTAGTCAAAACTGATAAAATGCTAATTGTAGGTGACTTTAACATCCACATAGATGACGCTAATGATACATTAGGGCTCGCGTTTATGGATTTAATACACTCACTTGAGATAAAGCAAAACGTTGTGGGTCCAACCCATCGCTTAAAGCATACATTAGATCTAATTCTGTCTTATGGAATCGAGGTTATTGACGTAGACATTATACCACAAAGTGATGATATTACAGATCACTACCTCTTACTATATAAGCTATGTTTACCTGAAATCAGCAAACCCGCTCCAATACTCCGCCCTAGTAGAACTATTGTTCCGTCAACTAAAGATGAATTTATAAATAACTTACCTGATCTCTCTCTATTTCGTAATGCACCCGCAAACTCAAATGATCTTGATGTAGTAACCAGCAGTATGGATGCCATCTTTACTAGCACACTAAATACTGTGGCACCCATAAAATTAAAAAAGGCTAGAGAGATTAAAACTATACCATGGTATAATAGTCATACTCGTGCGCTCAAAACAGCAACCCGCGCCCTGGAACGTAAATGGAAAAAAACTAATTTAGAGGTCTTTAGAATTGCGTACAAAGACAGTATGTCCAGCTATAGGAGGGCTATAAAATCTGCCAGGACCGAGCACCTGCGCAAACTGATAGAAAATAATCATAACAATCCTAGATTTTTATTTAACACCATCTCTAAATTAGCAAATAATCGGTCATCCTTGGAACAAACTACTCCACCGCAAATTAGTAGTGATGACTTCATGAATTTTTTCAGTAATAAAATAGAAGGCTTTAGACAGAAAATAGGAGATGCCAAACTTTCTGCACCGGCTTATACTCCAAATCCTGTAAATATTTCATTAAATCATAATAATAACGTACACTGCTTCAAAATCATAGAACATGAAGAGTTAGTAAAAATCATAAATAGCTCTAAACCAGCTACGTGTATGCTGGACTCAATTCCAACAAAATTACTGAAAGAGCTGCTACCTGCTATAGGAGAACCTCTTCTTAACATTATCAACTCTTCTTTATCTATAGGCCATGTTCCAAACTCTTACAAGCTAGCTGTTATTAAGCCTATTATTAAGAAACCGCAACTAGACACCAACAACTTAGCTAACTATAGGCCTATTTCTAATCTTCCATTTATGTCTAAAATACTAGAAAAAGTTGTTTCCACTCAATTATGCTCTTATCTGCAGACGAACAATATTTTTGAAGTGTTTCAGTCAGGTTTCAGGGCTCACCACAGTACAGAAACCGCCTTAGTGAAAATAACCAACGATTTACTCTTAGCTGCTGATCGAGGGTGCGTCTCGCTATTAGTTTTACTCGATCTTAGTGCGGCATTTGATACCATTGACCACAATATCCTCATAAATCGCTTAAAGTCTACAGGTGTCCAGGGACCGGCTCTACAATGGTTTAAGTCATACTTAACTGACCGCTACCAGTTTGTAAATCTTAATGGACAGCCTTCACAAATCTGCCCAGTAAAGTATGGGGTGCCTCAAGGATCAGTTTTAGGCCCTTTACTGTTTACAATTTACATGCTACCTATGGGAGACATTATTAGAAGACATGGGATCAGCTTTCACTGCTATGCAGATGATACTCAATTATATATTTCCACTAAACCTGACGAGACGTCTGAACTTTCTAAACTAACTGAGTGTATCAAAGACATCAAAGACTGGATGACCAACAATTTTCTTCTCTTAAACTCAGACAAAACAGAATTATTACTTATTGGGCCTAAATCTTGCACACAGCAGATCTCGCAACTCAATTTACAATTAGAGGGATACAAAGTTAGCTTTAGCTCTACTATAAAAGATCTGGGTGTCATATTAGACAGCAATCTAACTTTTAAAAACCATATATCCCATGTCACAAAAACTGCCTTCTTTCATCTGAGAAATATTGCTAAATTACGAAATATGCTATCCATCTCAGATGCAGAAAAGCTAGTCCATGCTTTTATGACTTCGAGACTGGATTACTGTAATGCTCTATTTGCTGGCTGCCCAGCATCCTCTATTAACAAACTTCAATTAGTGCAAAATGCAGCAGCCAGAGTTCTGACCAGGTCTAGAAAATATGATCATATAACCCCAATTTTATCCTCCTTACACTGGCTGCCTGTTAAATTTCGTATTGAATTTAAAATATTACTTCTCACCTATAAAGCTCTAAATAATCTAGCTCCTGTTTATCTAACCAACCTTCTGTCTCGCTACGAACCAACTCGCTCCTTAAGATCTCAAAATTCAGGGCTTCTGGTAGTACCTAGAATAGCAAAATCAAGTAAAGGAGGTCGAGCCTTCTCTTTCATGGCTCCTACACTCTGGAATAGCCTTCCTGGTAATGTCCGAGGCTCAGACACACTCTCCCAGTTCAAAACTAGATTAAAGACCTATCTGTTTAGTAAAGCATACACTCAATGCATCACCTAGCAGGTTCCACACTGGCTTCTACATCTTGCTTATATACAATATGAACAGCAGCTACGCTAATTATTCTCTTTATTCTCTATTTTCACCTGGGGATACTCATCCCGAGGTCCTCAGATTAGGCGGAGTCACTGATTGGATCCAAGACCAGCGACGTGATGATCCCAAGGATTCCATATCCGGGACCAGGCCGTATCCTGAGCTGCTGCTGCGCTGATGGTCGTGGGGAGTGGAGAACATGAGTCTGATTCCAGCGACGCTCCAGGGACAGACGAGTCTTCATTGAGGCCATCTTCCAGCCTAAACCACGACGAATGAAGCTCTGCACAAGACTTTTGGCCAGCGGAGAAATTAAAATGGTCGTGCCCAACTGAGTCTGCTTCTCTCAAGGTTTTTTTTCTTCACTCCCATCAGGTGAAGTTTTTTTTCCCTCTCCGCTGTCGCCACTGGCTCGCATGGTTCAGGATTGGTAGAGCTACGCATCGATGAATTTGCTCTTCAGTGTTTGAACTCTCAGTAATGATTAAATCACACTGAACAGAGCTAAACTGAACTGAACTGAACTTAAACACTAAAACCTGAACTACACTGTTCCAATTACTATGACCATTTATGTGAAGCTGCTTTGACACAATCTACATTGTAAAAGCGCTATACAAATAAAGCTGAATTGAATTGAATTGAATATCTATTTTAGTACTTTTTAAAAATGTTTGATAGATTGTATAATTTTTGTATTGTTTTTTCTAGGTTGTTAAGGGACAACAGATGAAAAATAGCCTTCGGGCTAATTCTGGTGCATTGGCAGAAATGCTAATTAATGTACACTGTCCCTGCCAAATAAACTAAATAAATAAAAATAAATAATTATTAAGAAAAGCATTAAACATTCATTCGTTCATTTTCTGTTCGGCTTAGTCCCTTTATTAATCCGGGGTTGCCACAGCGGAATGAACCGCCAACTTATCCAGCACACGTTTCACGCAGCGGATGCCCTTCCAGCTGCAACCTATTTCTGGGAAACATCTATACATGCACATTCACACTCATACACTACAGGCAATTTAGCCTACCCAATTCGCCTGTATCGCATGTGTTTGGATTGTGGGGGAGCACCCGGAGGAAACCCACACGAACGCGGGGAGAACATGCAAACTCCACACAGAAACACCAACTGACCCAGCCGAGGCTCAAACCAGCGACCTTCTTGCTGTAAGACGACAGCACTACCTACTGCGCCACTGCGTTGCCAGCATTATACAAGTAAACTTAATTTAATTGAATGAGATTTAAGTAAGAATGTCTTAATAATATAAAAAGTAGTGGTTTGTATGCTTGTGAATATGTGTTTTTTAATGTTATACAAGTGAAGTAGATTTAATTGAATGAGTTTTAAAGTGATAGTTGACCCAAGATGAACACAAAAGAAGATATTCTGAAAAATGATGACACCCTGTAACCATTGACCTACATAGCATTTGTTGTTTCTACTTTGGAAGTCTGTGGTTACTGGTTTTCAGCTTTCTTCTACTGAGAAAAAACTCAGTACTGGAGGAAAACATTGGTGAAGCTTTAT
>NC_141031.1:46862500-46915000 GCF_052040795.2 Danio rerio
ATGAATGTATATTTATTGTGTCATACATTTAAATATATTACAGTATTTTAATGACTAAATCATGCTGAAAGTCTGTGAGGATAGTTGTTATTTTTGGCTCTGATAATTAAACGGGACACATTTAAATGTTTAGAACGCCCCCTTTTCATATTTGACCCTCCCATGTGATTTTGTAGCTTTGCATGAAAACATTGGCTTAAAACGTGGCTCGTGTAAATGAAAGGTACAGTCAGAGTTTAATTAAGCGTACAAAAATAAGCCTCTTGGTTTTTAATGGTGATTTAAGCAGTGATCTGTTTTATTACATCGCCTCACGTCTAAGTGAGTTAATTAAGCGTAATTAATTGTTGTTTTATCTTCACGTGAATTAGTTTTGACCCCGTTTCCATTTTCTTTTTCCAAACACAGACCCACAGTCAGCTTAAAGTGATGAATGAGGCTGATGTAAGCGCGGGAGATCTGGGACGAAATGCATCAATACCGACGGTCCGTTTTCCTATTGGACTTTTTTCAGCAGAATAAATACAAATAATCCAATAAATTTAAAAGCAAACATGATTAAACAAGAATAAAACCAAAATGCACCATTTAACAAGACTTTAAAAAGGCTACGTTTTAACTTCACACACACTAAAACAAACACTTAATTGTAAAAACACTTGTAAAAACACTGTAATTTACGGTAAATACTGCAGTGTTTATAGTGAAGTGATTGAATTGCTAAGGTAACACTACAAATACAGTAATATAAACAAGGAATAATACTGTATTTTTCTACAACTATAGGGTATAATATACTACAAAACACCACAGTTTACTCTAGTAAAAATTAAAGTATACTACATTATCACTAATTAACAAGAGAGTAGCCTAAATACTGTAGTATACTTTGCTTGATGGTTCAAAAACACTACTATAAATTACTCTGGTATTTTTCAATGCAGCATTAGATCATTTTCAGCATGACCTTATAGAAAACTATACAATACACCACATTTTACCGTAGTAAAAATTATTTTATTAAAGTAAACTACAGTATTTGTACGCTGTAGTGTCATTGATTAACAGTGTTGTAAGTACTACTGTGTTTCTACATGCATAAATACAGTATTTATTTGATTAACATACATAACAGACACACTATAAGATACTTTACTATAATATTTACTATAGTATTTGTTTTGTTTAGATTTTCATGCAAGAGTTTTTTTGCATGACCTTGTAGAAAAAGCTATACAATACACCACAGTTTACTGTAGTAAAGATTAAAGTATACTACATTATTGATTACTGTTGTTTATCAGTTCACTGTATGTTCTAGCACTAATTAACAAAGAGTAGGTTGCAAATACTACAGTTTCAAAAACACTGTACTTTTCTTTATGTGGGTTTTCATGCAACATAAATTTTTTTAAAGCATGATCTTGTGAAAAACTATACAATACAGGACAATTTACTGTAAAAACAACTAAAATATAGTATATAACAGTAGTCGATTACACTATAGTATTTACTGTAGTATTTTTCTTTCATGCAACATTAGATATGTTTTCTGCATGGCCTTGTGGATATAGTGAGTTTTAGATTTTACTACACTAATTGTATACAATACCCCATGATTTACTGTAGTGAAATTTAAAGTAAACAACATTCATTAAAGAATACTACAGTTTCAAAAACACTGCAGTATTTTTTAATGTGGGTTTTCATGCAACATAACATTTTTTTAAGCATGCCCTTGTGAAGAACTATACAATACTCGACAATTTACTGTAGTAATGCCTAAAGTATAGTATATAATGTACACTGCAGTATTAAATAACACTATAGTATTTCCTGCAGTATTTTTCTTTCATGCAACATTAGATGTGTTTTCTGCATGGCCTTGTGGATATAGTTACTTTTAGATTTTACCATACTAATTGTACACAATACACCATGATTTACTATAGTGAAATCTAAAGTTTACAGCAATTATAATAGAATACTACAGTTTCAAAAACACTGTACTTTTCTTTATGTGGGTTTTCATGCAACATAACATTTTTTTTCAGCATGACATTGTGAAAAACTATACATGACAATTTACTGTAGTAATGCCTAAAGTATAGTACATAATGTACACTGCAGTATTAAATAACACTATAGTATTTATTGCAGTATTTTTCTTTCATGCAACATTAGATGTGTTTTCAGCATGACTTGTGGATATAGTGAGTTTTAGATTTTACTACACTAATTGTACACAATACACCATGATTTACTGTAGTGAAATCTAAAGTTTACAGCATTCATTTAAAAATACTACAGTTTCAAAAACACTGTACTTTTCTTTATGTGGGTTTTCATGCAACATAAATTTTTTTAAAGCATGACCTTGTGAAAAACTACACAATACAGGACAATTTCAATTCAATTCAGCTTTATTTGTATAGCGCTTTTACAATGTAGATTGTGTCAAAGCAGCTTCACATAAATGGTCATAGTAACTGGAACAGTGTGGTTCAGTAACTGGAACAGTGTGGTTCAGGTTTTAGTGTTTAAGTTCAGTTCAGTTCAGTTTAGCTCAGTTCAGTGTGATTTTAGTTGTTTTTACAATTTACTGTAAAAACAACTAAAATATAGTATATAACAGTAGTTGATTACACTATAGTATTTACTGTAGTATTTTTCTTTCATGCAACATTAGATGTGTTTTCTGCATGGCCTTGTGGATATAGTGAGTTTTAGATTTTACTACACTAATTGTATACAATACACCATGATTTACTGTAGTGAAATTTAAAGTAAACAACATTCATTAAAGAATACTACAGTTTCAAAAACACTGTAGTTTTTTTTAATGTGTGTTTTCATGCAACATAACATTTTTTAAAGCATGATCTTGTGAAAAACTATACAATACAGGACAATTTACTGTAAAAACAACTAAAACATAGTATAACAGTATTAAATAACACTATAGTATTTCCTGCAGTATTTTTCTTTCATGCAACATTAGATGTGTTTTCTGCATGGCCTTGTGGATATAGTTAGTTTTAGATTTTACTACACTAATTGTATACAATACCCCATGATTTACTGTAGTGAAATTTAAAGTAAACAACATTCATTAAAGAATACTACAGTTTCAAAAACACTGCAGTATTTTTTAATGTGGGTTTTCATGCAACATAACATTTTTTTAAGCATGCCCTTGTGAAGAACTATACAATACTCGACAATTTACTGTAGTAATGCCTAAAGTATAGTATATAATGTACACTGCAGTATTAAATAACACTATAGTATTTCCTGCAGTATTTTTCTTTCATGCAACATGTGTTTTCAGCATGACTTGTGGATATAGTTACTTTTAGATTTTACCACACTAATTGTACACAATACACCATGATTTACTGTAGTGAAATCTAAAGTTTACAGCATTCATTAAAGAATACTACAGTTTCAAAAACACTGTATTTTTCTTTATGTGGGTTTTCATGCAACATAAATTTTTTAAAGCATGACCTTGTGAAAAACTACACAATACAGGACAATTTACTGTAAAAACAACTAAAATATAGTATATAACAGTAGTCGATTACACTATAGTATTTACTGTAGTATTTTTCTTTCATGCAACATTAGATGTGTTTTCTGCATGGCCTTGTGGATATAGTGAGTTTTAGATTTTACTACACTAATTGTATACATTACCCCATGATTTACTATAGTGAAATTTAAAGTAAACAACATTCATTTAAAAACACTACAGTTTCAAAAACACTGCAGTATTTTTCTTTATGTGGGTTTTCATGCAACATAACATTTTTTAAAGCATGACCTTGTGAAGAACTATACAATACAGGACAATTTACTGTAAAAACAACTAAAATATAGTATATAACAGTAGTCGATTACACTATAGTATTTACTGTAGTATTTTTCTTTCATGCAACATTAGATGTGTTTTCTGCATAGCCTTGTGGATATAGTTACTTTTAGATTTTACCACACTAATTGTACACAATACACCATGATTTACTGTAGTGAAATCTAAAGTTTACAGCAATTATAATAGAATACTACAGTTTCAAAAACACTGTACTTTTCTTTATGTGGGTTTTCATGCAACATAACATTTTTTTTCAGCATGACATTGTGAAAAACTATACATGACAATTACTGTAGTAAGGACTAAAGTATAGTATATAATGTACACTGCAGTATTTATTAACACTATAGTATTTACTGTAGTATTTTTTCATGTTGGTAACTATTATATGGTTCAAAAACACTAGTATTTATTGCAGTATTTTTCTTTCATGCAACATTAGATGTGTTTTCTGCATGGCCTTGTGGATATAGTGAGTTTTAGATTTTACTACACTAATTGTACACAATACACCATGATTTACTATAGTGAAATCTAAAGTTTACAGCAATTATAATAGAATACTACAGTTTCAAAAACACTGTACTTTTCTTTATGTGGGTTTTCATGCAACATAACATTTTTTTTCAGCATGACATTGTGAAAAACTATACATGACAATTTACTGTAGTAATGCCTAAAGTATAGTACATAATGTACACTGCAGTATTAAATAACACTATAGTATTTATTGCAGTATTTTTCTTTCATGCAACATTAGATGTGTTTTCAGCATGACTTGTGGATATAGTGAGTTTTAGATTTTACTACACTAATTGTACACAATACACCATGATTTACTGTAGTGAAATCTAAAGTTTACAGCATTCATTTAAAAATACTACAGTTTCAAAAACACTGTACTTTTCTTTATGTGGGTTTTCATGCAACATAAATTTTTTTAAAGCATGACCTTGTGAAAAACTACACAATACAGGACAATTTCAATTCAATTCAGCTTTATTTGTATAGCGCTTTTACAATGTAGATTGTGTCAAAGCAGCTTCACATAAATGGTCATAGTAACTGGAACAGTGTGGTTCAGTAACTGGAACAGTGTGGTTCAGGTTTTAGTGTTTAAGTTCAGTTCAGTTCAGTTTAGCTCAGTTCAGTGTGATTTTAGTTGTTTTTACAATTTACTGTAAAAACAACTAAAATATAGTATATAACAGTAGTTGATTACACTATAGTATTTACTGTAGTATTTTTGTTTCATGCAACATTAGATGTGTTTTCTGCATGGCCTTGTGGATATAGTGAGTTTTAGATTTTACTACACTAATTGTATACAATACCCCATGATTTACTATAGTGAAATTTGAAGTAAACAACATTCATTAAAGAATACTACAGTTTCAAAAACACTGAAGTATTTTTTAATGTGGGTTTTCATGCAACATAACATTTTTTAAAGCATGACCTTGTGAAGAACTATACAATACAGGACAATTTACTGTAAAAACAACTAAAACATAGTATAACAGTATTAAATAACACTATAGTATTTCCTGCAGTATTTTTCTTTCATGCAACATTAGATGTGTTTTCAGCATGGCCTTGTGGATATAGTGAGTTTTAGATTTTACTACACTAATTGTATACAATACCCCATGATTTACTATAGTAAAACCTAAAGTTTACAGCATTTATTAAAGAATACTACAGTTTTTATGCTGTTGTAACATTGATTAGCATACATTCTGTAATATACACATATCAGGCAGTGTAATATGGTTAAAAAACACGGTGGTATTTTTATTTATGTGGGTTTTCATGCAACATTAGATTTTTTTCAGCATGACCTTGTGAAAAACTTGTAACTTTTGTCATCCGCGTTGAGTTCAGTGTGAAGAAGCCCGACCCATGAGAGAGAGAGAGAGAGAGAGAGAGAGAGAGAGAGAGAGAGAGAGTTGAAAACAGATCACCCCGGGGTCTCACCGCAAACAGTCGCGCTCTCCAAAAACTCTTGTGCTGTTTTTATTTCCCAAAGTTCCCCGCTCGTCCGCGCGCTCCCCAACACATGATCCCGCCCAACACAACTTGACTCGCTCGTTCTCACTGATGGAGCCTAAAAGTTGGAGAAAGTGAACTTTCTGTGAATGATTCCCGCCGCAGATGTGCTGAATCCGTGCTGCTCTCCGCTCGTGTTTTGATGGATGTTCGCGGGACGCGCTTCTGTTTGCTGGAGCCAGAAAGTTTGCAGTGAAGAAAGAGTTTGATCGTGTTTGCGAGCTTTGGTTCACTCTTCACAGCTGGTAAGGCATTTCTACACACGCTTGGACGCGCATGTTTATATTTTAGCGGAGATCTGAGTGTGTTTTAGTTTTGACTCGTGATGTTTTAAGTTTATTGTTGAGGCGTGTGTTGTTTAAAAGTGCACCGTAGATGAGGAGAGACGAGATTTTCGACTCTTGTTTGACTCCTGACACTGGAATCCCAAACATTCTCCTGCAATTTGATCCATATGGGGGAAGATGCGATCAGAAGGTGCCAGGCACCAATCCTGAACACATCTACTCATCCAGGCGTGCTAGAAAGAGTCTGTGTGTGTGCTTTAGGTCGCTCGTTATATGCTTGTTCACATTTCATGCAAAAAATTGAATAAAAAATCTTGGGTTGTTTTAACCTGCATATAAATTAACTTTTACTTCACATTTTATTTTAGTATATATTTTTTTCGCTATTAATAAAACAGTTACTGAGACTTTTAGCTCGATAAACTACTAATTTGCTGTTTAATAATAATTAGCAAGGTTGTTGTTGGGATTAAGGGTGTAAAATAAGAAACTTTATAAGTACTAATAAACATACAATATCCTAATATACACATTTTTTTGCTATTAACAAACAATTAACTGAGACTTTTACCTCGATAAACTACTAATTTGCTGTTTAATTATAGTTAATATGGTGGTAGTTTGGATTAAGGATGTAGAATAAGAGACTTTATAAGTACTAATAAACAGAAAATATCTTAAGATACAGATTTATGCTATTAACAAACCATTAACTGAGACTTTTAGCTTACTAAACTACTAATTGGCCGTTTAATGATATAAATAAGGTATTAGGGATGTAGAATAAGAAACTTTGAGTACTAATAAACAGACAATATATACATGCATTGTAAAAATGCATGATTTTACACAATAGATTTTTGTTTAGTACAACATGAAAAAAATTAAGTTGACTTACTACTACAAATTTAAGTGGATTAAGCATAAAATAATTAAGTTGTTCCAAAAAAATCCTGAATAATTTTGTTTTTTCAGCTCATTTTAAAATAAATAGTTTGACAAATATCTTTTTTTTATGTAAGATGCCATTTTTTTCTATTAACAAACCACTAACTGAGACTTTTAGCTTAATAAACTACTAATTTGCTGTTTAATAATAATTATTTAGGTAGAAGTTAAGAATAGGTATTGGGGGTGTAGAATAATTAACTTTATACAGATATTTGCTATTAACAAATCGTTAACTTTTAGCTCAATAAACTATAAATTTGTTGTTTAATAATAATTATTAAGGTAGTTGGTAAGGATTAGATATTAGGAATGCAGAATAAGTAACTTTATAAGTACTAATAAACAGACAATATCTTAATATATTGTAAAAAAAAATGCATGGATCGATTTGTTAAGTACAACTTATACATTTTTGACCCAACCATAACCAACATTGGTTTAATATCCTTTTTTTTTTTATTTACAATCCACAATGTAAGAAATGAAATGATCAAAAAGTCATCACTAGATGTTTTAGATGTTGATTACAAATGCTGGATGTATAAACCCAATGCTGGGTTAAATATGGCCTTATTTTTACAAATTTAAGTGGATTGAACATAAAATAATTAAGTTGTTGCAAAAAAAAATCCTGAATAATTACGTTGTTTCAGTTCATTTTTAGATAAGTAGCTTGACAAACATTATTTTTTAAATGTGTAAGATGACAATTTTTTGTAAATAAACGACTAATTTGCTGTTTAATAATAATAATTAGTTAGGTAGAAGTTGAGGATAGGTGTTGGGGATGTAGAATAATAAACTATATACAGATTTTTTGCCATGAACAAACCAATAACTAAGACTTTTATTTCAATAAACTATTAATTTGTTATTTGATAATAATTAATAAGGTAGTAAGAGGGGATTAGGTATTAGGGATGTAGAATAAGCACTTTTATAAGGACTAATAAACAGAAAATATCTTAATATATTGTGAAAAAAATGCATAGATCGATTTGTTTATTACAACATGAAGGAATTAAGTTGCCTTATTTTTACACATTTAAGTGGATTAAACATAAAATAATTAAGTTGTTGCAAAAAATCCTGAATAATTGTGTTGATTCAGCTCATTTTTAAATAAGCAGTTTGACAGATCTTTTTTTTTGAGTGTAAGATGACATTTAATTTCTATTAACATACCATTAACTGAGACTTTTAGCTTAATAAACTACTAATTTGCTGTTTAATAATCTGTCTAATAATAATAATGATTTCGGTAGAAGTTGAGGATAGGTATTGGGGATGTAGAATAATAAACTTTACGCAGATTTTTGCTTTTAACAAACCATTAATTAAGGCTTTTAGCATAATAGATGATTAACTTGTTGTTTAATGATATTTAGTAAGGTAGTAAGAGGGCATTATGTATTAGGATTTAGAATAAGTAACTTTATAAGTATTAATAAGCAGAAAATATCTTAATATACTGTATAAAAAAGCATGGATCGATTTATTAGGTACAACATGAAGGAATTAAGTTGCCTTAATTTTGCAAATTTAAGTGGATTAAACATAATTAAGTTGTAAAAAAACTGATTAATTGTGTTGAACATCTTTTTCTTTTTATGTGATACAATTTGGCTATTAAAAAACAATTATCTGAGACTTTTAGCTTAATAAACGACTTATTTGTTGCTTAATAATAATTATTTAGGTAGTAATCGAGGAGAGGTATTAGGGATGTAGAATAGGAAGTGTTATAAGCACTAATAAACAGAAGATATCATAATAAAAAATGATTTGTATCGGCACAACATAATGGAATTAAGTTAACTTATTAGTTTTTACAAATTTAAGTAGATTGAACCTAAAACGATTAAGTTGTCCCTCAAAGAAAATGAAGAATTGAGCTGTTTATATTGAACAAACCTCAAACGTGGTTTTAAGCAGGTAATAAACCACGAGTTAATAGTGTGAATTGGTACTTAAATTAAAGTGTTTCCTAATTTTTTTTCTAAATGACGTTTAAGTGGCACCTTTTAACCCAATGGTTGGGTTTTTGACCCAACATTGTGCGCAACAACCCAGCTTTTTAAAATAGTAAATGCACTTTAATAAAAAAAAAGTTGTGAAGCAATGCATGTGTAGGTTTTCACGCAAAGTAAATAGCATAACGAGCTGTACATTGCAAGTCAGAAGACTAATGAATGCAGACAGAAGTTCACAAGCTGTTGAGAGTTGAAAGACCTGATGTTTGCTCTTCAGACACTCTTTTCTCTCTCTGTTTACTGTTTGCTTTTTCCTCCTGAAATACTTACAATCAATTTCTGTGATCTGCCTGGGCCGTTACGCCGCTTGTGATGTGCGAGAATACACTGGAGAGGAGAAGAGAGAGAGGGAAAAAATAGGAAAAAGCAGAGATATAGCAGACAAGGAGCTCAAGATTTCCAAAAAAAACTCTAATTGGCCCATTTAAATCCTGGAGGAAAAAAAAAGCAGCATTTCGGAGGGAGTGAGTTCACATCCATTAGCATGAGAAAACAGTTTTAGTGCGTTTGCCATTGTGCGCAATGAGGAGTTCTAGCAGTCAGAATAAAGGATGTGAAAAAACCACGGGCCCATTCAGGATCATTCAGGATCCGTCCGAGCTGACGGTCACCGGGGCCCTGGGGCCGCAGGGGTCTCTTTCATCTCCCCCGGAGCCTTTTTTTCACACGTCCCGCTCTCTCAGTGTCCGTCAGCCCTTTTCTTATCCTCCTCATTGGATGGAGAGTTTAATGAAGCGAACGCTGAGCTGAAAATACCGCAGGGCCTGAATGGAAACTGAGTAAAACTCCCCGCCGAGGCGATTCAGAAGTTAAGACAAGAGTCCGCTTTCACGCAAATCCACCAATTAACCAGGTGAACAAACCCTCGAACAATCGCTGCGAGCCGGTGGCAGCAGATGTCTGGAACGCTGCGCAGGAATTTCAGGAGCGTTTCCACATTTTGCACAGGGCTTCATCTTAATGCTGGAGTCTAAAATCAGTGCCGGTGTGTATTATTTACCCTAATGTAGGTCAAATATGGACCAGTCCAATAATGGGTTAATTAAAAAAGTCACTTTAGATTACATTTTGAACACAACCAAATTGATTTAATACAACTCAGTTAATTAATTAATTTATTTATTTATTTTAAACACTCCACGATGCATTAAAAGAAATGATCAAAACTGGCATCAGAACATGTTTATGTTATTAGAATTGGGTAAAATATGGACAAATCCAAATTTGTTTAATTTATTAAAAGTCCTTTTTAGAATACATTTTTGACCCAACCATATTTAATAATAATAAAAAAAACTTAAATTTTGTTTTTATTTAATTATTATTATTTTTTTTTTACAATCCACAATGTTAGAAATGAAATGATCAAAAAGTCATCAGTAGATGTTGTTTACATGTTGATTACAAATGCTGGATGTATAAACCCAACGCTGGGTTAAATATGGACAACCCTGTGATGAGATCAACAATTTAAATCACATTTTTAACCCAACATAATTTAACCAGCATTGATTTCTTACATTTTTTATACAATTCACACTGTAAACATGAATTTATTTTGATTAAGTTTTTAGATTTTTTATTTATTTTTTTCAACACCTGGATGAATTTACCCAATACTGGGTCAAACATGGACAATTCCAGTCATGGGTTATTTTTTTTTAAATCACTTTAGATTACATTTGAACACAAACATATTTAACCAGCATTGGTTTAAGACAACTCAACTTTTAAAAATGCTGGATATATAACCCCAATGCTGAGTCAAATATGGACAACCCCAGTGATGAGATGAGTTAATTTAAAATGCAATTTAACCCAAACAAATTTAACCAGCACTGCTTTATTACAATTTATTTATTTTTTACAATCCACACTGTAAACATGGAGATGATCAAAAAGACATCAGAACGTGTTTTAAATGCTGTTAGACTTTAAATTCTGGATGTATTTACCCAATGCTGAGTCAAATATGGACAACCCCAGTGATGAGATGATTCATTTTAAATGACATTTTTAACTCAACCAAATTTAACCAGCATTGCTTTAATATAACTCAACTATTTAAAATGCTGGATATATAACCCTATTGCTGGGTCAAACATGGACAACCCAAGCGAAGAGATGATCAATTTTAAATGACATTTTTAACATAACCATATTTAATCAACGTTGGTTTAATAAAACACACCTTAACTCAACGTTGGGTCAAATATGGACAAACTAATGATGCTTTTAATGATTTTAATCACTTTAGATTACATTTTAAACACAACCATATTTATCCCAGCGTTGGTTTAATACGACTCAACTTTATTCTTTTTTATTCACACTGTAAAAAATTAAATGCACAAAACATGTCTTAGATGTTGTTAGACTTTTACCAATGCTGGGATGTATTAACCCAATGCTGGGTCAAATATGGACTAATCCAGTGATGGGTTGATTAAAAAACTTTAGATTACATTTTAAACAGAACCACATTTAACCCTGCATTGGTTTGAAAACAACACCACTTTTTAAAATGCTGGAAATATAATTCCAATGTTGGGTTAAATGTGGACAACCCAAGTGAAGAGATGAATCATTTTAAATGACATTTTTAACCCAACCAAATTTGACAAGCATTGGTTTAATACAACTGAACTTCTTCACAATCCACACTGTAGACAAGGAAATGATCAAAGAGTCTTCAGAACATGTTTCAGATGTTGTTAGACTTTTACAAATACTGGATGTATTAACCCAATCCTGGGTCAAATATGGACAAATGCAATGATGGGTTAATTTTTAAAAAAATATTATTTTAGAATACATTTTAACCAACAATATTTAACCAGCATTGGCTTAATCAAACCTTTGGAATTTATTTTATTTTATTTTTTTACGATCCGCAGTGCAGACAGTGACATGATCAACAAGCCAACTTTAACCCCAGCGATGAGATGAACAATGTTAAATTACATTTAACCCTACTAAATTTATTTGGTTTAATACAACTCAACATTTTGTTGAAAATGAAATGATCAAAAAGAAAATACATTTTAAAATAAAATTAATTATATGAGAATTTAATTATTTAATTGTAACCCTATTTGACCCAGTGTTGGGTTAATATACAACCATCATTTTTTAGAGCACACAATACAAAAATGAAATGATCAAAAAGTCATCAGAACATATATATTTTTTAGATGTTTTTAAACTTTTAAAAATGCTGGATTGTATTAACCCAATGCTGCGTCAAATATGGACAACACCAGTGATGAGAGGATTCATTTTAAATTCCATTTTTACTCCAACCAAATTTTTCCAGCATTACTTTAATACAACTCAACTTTTTTTTTAATCAACACTGTAAAAAGGAAATGATCAAAGATCCATCAAACCATGTTTTAGGTGTTGTTAGACTTTTACAAATGCTGGATGTATTAACCCAATGCTGGGTCAAATATGGACAAACCCCAGTGATGAGATGATTCATTTTAAATGACATTTTTAACCCAACCATATTTAACCAGCACTGGTTAAATACAACCCAACATTTTGTTCTACAATCCACACTGTAAACAATGAAATGGTCTAAATGTCATCAGAACGTGCTTCAGATGGTGTTAGTGTTGCCAGATTGGGCGGTTTTGAATATGATGTGCGGGTAAAAATATGGCACTGGCGTGTTGACAATTTCAGCAGTTTTGAAAACTAAATTTTACATGCAACTTATTTAACAAAACATACAAGTGTGCTCACACTCCATTCAGTTAGTAGTGACCAGTGCATATTGCAAACAGCGTGGACTCCCCCGTAACAGGAGGTGAAGGAAAGGCTGTATCAACCTGATTCCTCTTCGTGTGCAGTTAAACTCACAGCAGTTTGTCATGACCCTTTTATCGATCATTTTTTGCGCTATTGACAGCAGTAACCACCATAGAAGTGTTTTCTGATTGACGAGCAGCACATTATGTTCAAAACAAATTAAAACATCTAATAGGACCAATTTATCCCCCATTCGCCATTAGGTAGTGTAATCTGCTAAGCGCAGTGTGTGGGTGAGAGGGGGCAGTGTTTCGATGTGATCCCGTTATGCTGTGCTTCTGTGACTGCTGGTGTTGGTTGCTGTATGGTTACAAAATTATGACAGTTAAAGTAACTTTAACTGTCATATTTTCGATTGTTTAATTTCGATTTAAATACATTAAAATTAAATAAATATTAATCTAATATCTATGTGCATTTTTTTGCGGGATTTGGACAGCTTTTGGACTGGGAAAGTCAACCATATCTGGCAACACTGGATGTTGTTAGACTATTTTGCAAAGGTTGGATGTATTGACCCAATGTTCGGTCAAATATGGACAAATCCAATGATGGGTCAATAACAAGAAATCATTAAATCATTCATATTAGACCAGCATCAGTTTAATACAGCTCAACTTTTATTATTATAATTATTTTACAATCCACAATGTAAAACATAAACTGATCAAAAAACCATCAGAACCAGTTTAAGATGTCATTAGACTTAAAAAATGCTGGATGTATTAACTCAATGTTGGGTAAAATATGGACAACCCCAATGATGGGATGATTGATTTTAAATTAGATTTTTAAACAAACCATATTTAACTCACAGTTGGGTAAATATTCAACCCCAGCTTTTTTTTTTTAAATGCATGCTGTTGTTTTTACCCAGTATGTATTGGGTCATTATGTACAAACCCAACCGTTGTGTGAAAATGCTTATAGTTAATCAGGTTTAACTTTATTTTTAAAGTTAGCTTACAGTGTTCACTCTAAATATGTTGGGTTGTTTTAAGTCAATATTGGGTCAAATATGGACAGTTTCAGTGATGGGTTAATTTTTTAAAATCATTTTAAGTAAAGTTAACCCAGAATTATTTTAATACAACTCAAACTCAAAAAGCCATCAGAACTTATTTTAGTTATCGTTAAACTTTTAAAAGTGCCGGATGTCTTAATTCAATGTTGGGTCAAATATAGACAACCTCAATGATGAGATGATTTATTTTAAATTAGATTTTTAAATCATCCGTATTTCCGTATCTCACAGTTGGGTAAATATTCAACCCCAGCATTTAAAAAAAAAAAAAAATACAAAAAAATGCATGCTGTTGTTTTTACCCAGTATGTATTGGGTCATTATGTACAAACACAACCGTTGTGTGAAAATGCTTATAGTTAATCAGGTTTCAACTTGATTTTTTAAGTTAGCTTACAGTGTACACTCTAAATATGTTGGGTTGTTTTAAGTCAATATTGGGTCAAATATGGACAATTTCAGTGATGGGTTAATTTTTTAAAATCATTTTAAGCAGAATTAACCCAGTGTTACTTTAACACAACTCAAACTCAAGCCATCAGAACTTATTTTTGGTATTGTTAAACTTTTAAAAGTGCTAAATTAGATTTTTAAATTATCCGTATTTAACTCACAGTTGGGTAAATATTCAACCCCAGCATTTAAAAAAAATGCAAACTGTTGTTTTTACCCAGTATGTAGTGGGTCATTATGTACAAACCCAACAGTAATGTAAAATGTTAATAGTTAATCAGGTTTAACTTTATATTTAAAGTTAGCTTACAGTGTTCACTCTAAAAAATGCTGAGTTGTTTTAACCCAAATGTTGGGTCAAATATGGACAAATCCGCTGATGGGCTAATTTTTAAAAATCATTTTAAATAAATCAAAAATTAACCCAGTGTTACTTTAACAGCTCAAACTCAAAAAGCCATCAGAACTTATTTTAGACATTGTTAAACTTTTATAAGTGCTGGATGTCTTAAACCAGTGTTGGGTCAAATATAGACAACCCCAATAATGAGATGATTGATTTTAAATTAGATTTCTTAATCATCAGTATTTATCTCACAGTTTTGTAAATATTCAACCCCAGCATTTTTTTTTAATTTTCACTGTTGTTTTTACCCAGTATGTATTGGGTCATTATGTACAAACCCAACCGTTGTGTTAATGTTTATAGTTAATCAGGTTTCAACTTGATTTTTTAAGTTAGCTTACAGTGTTCACTCTAAAAATGCTGGGTTGTTTTAAGTCAATATTGGGTCAAATATGGACAATTTCAGTGATGGGTTAATTTTTTTAAATCATTTTAAGTAGAATTAACCCAGTGTTACTTTAACACAACTCAAACTCAAAAAGCCATCAGAACTTATTTTTGGTATTGTAAAACTTTTAAAAAATGCTGGTTGTATTAACCCAATGTTGGGTCAAATATGGCCAACCCCAATGTTGGGGTAATTTATTTTAAATGACATTTTTTTACTCAACCCAGTTTTGAATTAATATACAACCTCAGATGTTGTTAAAAGAATTCTGGGTTGTGTCATCTTAATACTGGGTCAATTATGTACAAACCCAACCGTTGTGTTCAAATGCTTATAGTTAATCAGGTTTCAACTTTATTTTTTAAAGTTAGCTTACAGTGTACACTCTAAAAATGCTGGGTTGTTTTAAGTCAATATTGGGTCAAATATGGACAGTTTCAATGATGGGTTAATTTTTAAAAATGATTTTAAGTACAAATAAATCTAGAAAATATGGACAAATATGGTCAAATATGGACAACCCCAATTTTAAATATTTTAAATTACATTTTTTTTAACCCAACGATATTTGACCCAGTTTTGGATCAACTCTAGGAAATGCTGGGTTGTGTCACGCAAATACTGGGTCAATTATGTACAAACTCACCTGTTATCTTATAATGTTTATATGTCATTAATCAGGCTAATTCACTTTATTTTGAATGTCAGTTTAATTGATGCAAGTTTAAATGACTTGTACTGTTAATTTGATTCATCTTTAAAAAATTAAGGAATCAATTTACAGTGTACACTCTAAAAATGCTGGGTTGTTTTAACCCAATGCTGGGTCAAATATGGACAAACTCAACCATTTGCTTAAAACAACGCTGGGTTTGTCCATATTGATGCAATGTTGGGTCAAATATGGATCACCCCAATGTTGGGTTGTTATTTTAACCCAATGTGTGCATTTCAAGAGTGTATACTTGAACTGTGTTTGAGAGAGTGAGAATAGTGTGGGTCCTGCAGGTGTCTTAAGACACCAGGAGACTCTTTGTATCCCACTGATGTGTTCGTCTTGTCAAGAAAGCAGCTATGTTTTACAGTGTACACACTAAAATGCTGGGTTGTTTTAACCTAATGCTTGGTCAAATATGGTTAAACTCCATAACCATTTGCTTTGAAATAATGTATTGATGCAATGTTGGATCAAAAACCGATTACCCCAGTATTGGGTCGTTTTTTTTAACCCAATGTGTGGTCAAATCTCCAGAGTGTATATTTGAGTTGTAAAAGTGTTTGAGAGAGTGAGAATAGTGTGGGTCCTGCAGGGCTTTTCCTCAGGATTGTCTTAAGACAGCAGGAGACTCTTTTCTTCCCTCTGGTGTTTGTCTTGCTAAGACTCTTCAGCACAATAGTGTTCCTCACAGGAGTATATAAGGTCAGTCCGCTGCCAATAGGTCAAGAAATCCCAGGGAAGTCGAGCCGCTCTGAAGTCCCGCTATTGTGGGCCGTGAATGGAGTCGCTGACCCCTGAGAGCCGCTGTTGTTTTATAGTGAGCCGCGGATGGACAAAAGAGACCGCTGGAGTTTTATTATCTTCTGATTGTTGTATAAACTTCTGCGTGTGGACTGAAGGTTGTTTGCTGATGATTTGCAGCCTGTATTGGTTTATAAAGGCCTTGTTGAGCTGTTAGTGTGCTTCTGTTCATTGAATCAGTCACTTAATGTGCCTTTAATGAACGTCAATGTCTTTAGCCAATCAGATCATTGGAATCTGCATAACCAATTACAGACATGCTATGAAGATCTGGTTTAGGAGTTGATATTGGGATTTGGGGATTGATTGATTGATTGTTTGATTCATTGGCTGAACTATGTAAATGACCAGATATTTATAGGTTTATCAGGCTGAATGGAAATGCAGTTTTGAGTGTTTTTTTTTTGTGTGTTTCTGTGGAGTTTTGAGAATTTTTGTGTGTGTTTTGTGTAGTTTTGAATGTTTTGTGTGTGTTTCTATGGAGTTTTTAATGTTTTGTGTGTGTTTCTGTGTTGTTTTGAATGTTTTTGTTGAGTTTTGAGAGTGGTGTGTGCGTTTCTGTCTAGTTTTTAGTGTTTTGTGTGTCTTTCTGTTGAGTTTTGAGAGTTTTGTGAGTGTTTTATGTAAACTTGAGTGTTTTGTGTGCCTTTCTGTGGAGTTTTAAGAGTTTTGTTTGTGTTTCTGTGTAGTTTTGTGTTTATGTGGTGTTTTAAGTGTTTTTGTGGAGTTTTGAGAGTTTACGTGTGTGTTTCTGTGTAGTTTTGAGAGTTTATGTGTGTGTTTCTGCATGTTTTGAGAGTTTATGTGTGTGTTTCTGTGTAATTTTGAGTGTTTTGTGTATGTGTGTGCAATTTTGTATGGCTTTTTGTTTATTTCTGTGTTTTTTGTGTAGTTTTGAGTTTTGTGCGTGTTTTTGTGTGTTCTTTTTTGTGTTTTGTGTGTGTTTCTTTGTAGTTTTGAGTGTTTTTGTTTAGTTTTGAGAGTTTTTGTCTGTGTTTCTGTAGTTTTGAATGTTTTGTGTGTGTTTTTTGTGGAGTTTTGAGAGTTTTTGTGTAGTTTTGAGAGTTTATGTGTAATTTTGAGTGTTTTGTGTGTGTGTGTGCAATTTTTATGGCTTTTTGTTTGTTTCTGTGTTTTTTGTGTAGTTTTGAGTTTTGTGCGTGTTTTTGTGTGATTCTTTTTTGTGTTTCTTTGTAGTTTTGAGTGTTTTTGTGGGTAGTTTTGAGAGTTTTTTCTGTGTTTCTGTAGTTTTGAATGTTTTGTGTGTGTTTTTTGTGGAGTTTTGAGTGTTTTTGTGGAGTTTTGAGAGTTTTTGTCTGTGTTTCTGTAGTTTTGAATGTTTTGTGTGTGTTTTTTGTGGAGTTTTGAGAGTTTTTGTGGAGTTTTGAGAGTTTCTGTGGAGTTTTGAGAGTTTATGTGTGTGTTTCTGTGTAGTTTTGAGAGTTTGTGTAGTTTTGAGAGTTTATGTGTGTGTTTCTGCATGTTTTGAGAGTTTATGTGTGTGTTTCTGTGTAATTTTGAGTGTTTTGTGTATGTGTGTGCAATTTTTATGGCTTTTTGTTTGTTTCTGTGTTTTTTGTGTAGTTTTGAGTTTTGTGCGTGTTTTTGTGTGATTCTTTTTTTGTGTTTTGTGTGTTTCTTTGTAGTTTTGAGTGTTTTTGTGGAGTTTTGAGAGTTTTTGTCTGTGTTTCTGTAGAGTTTTGAATGTTTTGTGTGTGTTTTTTGTGGAGTTTTGAGAGTTTATGCGTAGTTGAGAGTTTATGTGTGTGTTTCTGTGTAGTTTTGAGAGTTTGTGTAGTTTTGAGAGTTTATGTGTGTGTTTCTGTGTAATTTTGAGTGTTTTGTGTGTGTGTGTGTGCCATTTTTATGGCTTTTTGTTTGTTTCTGTGTTTTTTGTGTAGTTTTGAGTTTTGTGCGTGTTTTTGTGTGATTTTTTTGTTGTGTTTTGTGTGTTTCTTTGTAGTTTTGAGTGTTTTTGTGGAGTTTTGAGAGTTTTTGTCTGTTTCTGTAGAGTTTTGAATGTTTTGTGTGTGTTTTTTGTGGAGTTTTGAGAGTTTATGCGTAGTTGAGAGTTTATGTCTGTGTTTCTGTGTAGTTTTGAGAGTTTGTGTGTGTTTCTGTGAAGTTTTGAGAGTTTGTGTAGTTTTGAGAGTTTATGTGTGTGTTTCTGCATGTTTTGAGAGTTTCTGTGTAATTTTGAGTGTTTTGTGTATGTGTGTGCAACTTTTATGGCTTTTTGTTTGTTTCTGTGTTTTTTGTGTAGTTTTGAGTTTTGTGCGTGTTTTTGTGTGATTCTTTGTTTGTGTTTTGTGTGTGTTTCTTTGTAGTTTTGAGAGTTTTTGTGTAGTTTTGAGAGTTTATGTCTGTGTTTCTGTGTAGTTTTGAGTTTATATGTGTGTTTCTGTGTAGTTTTGAGAGTTTCTGTGGAGTTTTGAGAGTTTCTGTGTAGTTTTGAGAGTTTTTGTGTGTTCTGTGGAGTTTTGAGAGTTTCTGTGGAGTTTTAAGAGTTTATGTGTGTGTTTTTGTGGAGTTTTCAGTGTTTGTGTGTGTGTTTCTGTGTAGTTTTGAGAGTTTATGTGTGAATTTCTGTGTAGTTTTGAGAGTTTGTGTGTGTGTTTCTGTGTAGTTTTGAGAGTTTCTGTGGAGTTTTGAGAGTTTATATGTGTGTTTTTGTGGAGTTTTTGAGAGTTTCTGTGTAGTTTTGAGAGTTTCTGTGAAGTTTTAAGAGTTTGTGTGTGTGTTTCTGTGGAGTTTTGAGAGTTTCTGTGTAGTTTTGAGAGTTTATATGTGTGTTTCTGTGGAGTTTTGAGAGTTTCTGTGTAGTTTTGAGAGTTTATACGTGTGTTTTTGTGGAGTTTTTGAGAGTTTCTGTGTAGTTTTGAGAGTTTCTGTGGAGTTTTGAGAGTTTCTGTGGAGTTTTGAGAGTTTATATGTGTGTTTTTGTGGAGTTTTTGAGAGTTTATGTGTAGTTTTGAGAGTTTATATGTGTGTTTCTGTGGAGTTTTTGAGAGTTTCTGTGTAGTTTTGAGAGTTTCTGTGGAGTTTTAAGAGTTTGTGTGTGTGTTTCTGTGGAGTTTTGAGAGTTTCTGTGTAGTTTTGAGAGTTTATATGTGTGTTTTTGTGGAGTTTTTAAGAGTTTCTGTGGAGTTTTGAGAGTTTATATGTGTGTTTTTGTGGAGTTTTTAAGAGTTTCTGTGGAGTTTTGAGAGTTTCTGTGGAGTTTTGAGAGTTTATATGTGTGTTTTTGTGGAGTTTTTGAGAGTTTTTGTGTAGTTTTGAGAGTTTATATGTGTGTTTTTGTGGAGTTTTTGAGAGTTTTTGTGTAGTTTTGAGAGTTTATATGTGTGTTTTTGTGGAGTTTTTGAGAGTTTTTGTGTAGTTTTGAGAGTTTATATGTGTGTTTTTGTGGAGTTTTTGAGAGTTTTGTGGAGTTTTGAGAGTTTATGTGTAGTTTTGAGAGTTTATATGTGTGTTTCTGTGGAGTTTTTGAGAGTTTCTGTGTAGTTTTGAGAGTTTATGTGTGTGTGTTTTTGTGGAGTTTTGAGCTGTCTGTGTGATTCTTGCTAGTCCCTCAGCTTATGATCTTCAGTCATGACACTGATCTTTCTTTGTGGTTGTATGCTCTGATGTTGTGGGGTTTTTGCTGTGAAGTGCACAGAGAGGTGTTTTGAATAATTTTTTAGTGAGTATCTGGTTCAGTATCTTCCACTGTACCAATGAACTGAAGTTGAAAGGGATATTTTTCTTATTAAATATTTGTATATAATTAATTACAAAATATTCATTCATTCAGTGTTCATTCAGAGGTCGCCGCGGTGAAATGAACTGCCAACTCTCCAGCAAATATTTTACAAAGCGTATGCCACTGAACCACCATGCTGCCCCATTATAAAATATAAATATAAATATTAGAAATTTTCTATAAATATTTTTGTATGTATAATTTTTTATTTTTTATTATAAAATTAACTGTTATAAATACTTAATATATCTATATAAATATTTATGTCAGAAAAAATACATATTTTATGCACTCTGTTATATATATATATATATATATATATATATATATATATATATATATATATATATATATATATATATATATATATATATATATATATATATGTTATACATATATATGTGTTATTATATATATATATATATATATATTTATATATGTATGTGTGTATGTATGTATGTATGTGTGTGTGTGTGTATGTGTATAACTTACTATTTTATATAAAGTCAATATGCATACTTAATTATTTTTACATTTTATATTTACGAAATAACCAAAAAATTTACATAAATATTTAATAAATACGGGTCAAATATCAATATATAATCTATATATATATATATATATATATATATATATATATATATATATATATATATATATATATATATATATATATATATATATATATATATATAATATTTTTAAAATAAAAAAATAGCAATAATATTTTGTAAAAAAAAAGACATATTTCAATCAGTCATTGACGCGTATAAACCCAGGCACCAACCCACCCGACGAAACCCACCCACCCGCACACACACATACACACACTCACACAGAGATGTGAGCAGTTCTCCAGCAGTTGAGTGATGCTCCAGAGACTCAGATCTGCAGATGCTGCTTCTGAAAGTCCTTCATCAAGCAGAAACAATCAGCGTCTAATTACAGCAAGCAAACGCTCGGATCTGCGTCTCCTGAAAGGCCATCGCTGGCTTTGAAATGCGAGATGGACGGGCCGCGGGGAGCAGGCGAACAAACGTGACGGATCCGCAGCGCCTTTGATTCGGGACTTAATGAACTCCTGAAGGGCTTTGCTAACCGGATGAGACGCCGCCAACACCTCCTGCTTTCACATCGCATCACTCCTGCACTACGACAGCACTTTAGGAAACTAACACTAACACTATTGGTCAATGTAGTTCATGTATTCATAATTATCATATACTTATATAATTTATAATCAGTATACATGTTATGTTATTGTTATTATAACCAACATACCTAACATTCAAAGGTCTATTGTGTGTGTGTGTGTGTGTGTGTGTGTGTGTGTGTGTGTGTGTGTGTGTGTGTGTGTGTGTGTGTGTGTGTGTGTATAATATATAATTTTTTTAAAAATTAAAAAAAAAAAAAAATTTCATAAAAAAATATAAGTATATTGATAACATATTGATATTTGACCCATATTTAATAAATATTTATACTATTAAATTGGTTATTTTGTAAAAAATGTAGAAATAATTATTATATATGCATATTGATCATATTTACCCTTCCGGTGAAAAGTTTGGGGTCAGTTTAATTTTTAAATGTTGTAAAATAATCTTCTGCTCACCAAGGCTGGATTTTTTTTAAATCAAAAAGTACACATTGTGAAATTTTGAAATGTTTTTGCACTATAAAATAACTGTTCAAAAGTAGTTTATAATTTAATTTAATAATTTATTCCAGTGATTTTAAAGATTAATACTCAGCTTCATTATTCCAGTCTTCAGAGTCACATGATCCTTCAGAATTAACTCTAAGATTAATTATTATTATTATTATTATTATTATTATTAATATTAATGGTAATGGTAATAGTAATACAAGCAATAATGACTGGAGCCACTACACACAATAAGAAAGAAAGAAATTATTTAAAAATTAAATAAATATTTATAAATGTAACCGTTGTTTACATTTAATAAATGCTGCCTTGATGAACAGAATATATTTTTTTTAAAAACAAAACATGAAAAAATTAAACTGACCTCAAACTTTTGACCGGTAGTGTATATGGTGAGTTATGCAAAAAATAATAAAATAAGCCAATAGCCTAGTGCACCGAGGTGCTCGCAGTGACCTGGATTCGATTCCCGTCTTGAGGTCTTTGCCGATCCTTCCCCTATCTCTCCTCTCCACACTTTACTGTTTCAACATGTCCACTATCAATAAAAGTGAAAACCCCTAAAAATAATTATTAAAAAAAATGTTTCTGACACTTAAATATTTATATTAGATATATTAAATATTTTAACATAATAATTTTTATACTTATTTAATAATTATTTATATATATATATATATATATATATATATATATATATATATATATATATATATATATATATATATATATATATATATATATATATACACACACACACACACACAGTTGAAGTCAGAATTATTAGCCCCCCTTTGAATTTTTGTTGCTTTTTTTTTTTTTTAATATTTCCCATATTATATTTAACAGAGCAAGGAAATTTTCAAAGCATGTCTGATAATGTTTTTTTCTTCTGGAGAAAGTCTTACTTGTTTTATTTCGGCTAAAATAAAAGCAGTTATTAAGTTTTTTAAACACCATTTTAAGGACAATATTATTAGCCCCTTTAAGCTAACTTTTTTTTCGATAGTCTACAGAACAAACCATCGTTATACAATAACTTGACTAATAACCCTAACCTGCCTAGTTAACCTAACTAACCCAGTTAAACCTTTAAATGTCACTTTAAGCTGTATAGAAGTGTCTTGAAGAATATGTAGTCAAATATTATTTCCTCTCATACACACACACACACACACACACACACACACACATACATCTCATTCAGTCCTGCAGACCTAGATTACTATAGTAAACAAAAAGTATTTATTAATATAATAATAATATAATATTAATATAATAATAATTGATATTTACTTTTAAAATGTTAATCAGTGTATTTTTTATATTTACTGTGTGTGTGTGTGTGTGTGTGTGTGTGTATATATATATATAGTTGAAGTCAAAATTATTCGCCCCCCTGTTTATTTATTTTTTCTCAATTTCTGTTTAACGGCGAGATCTTTTTCAACAAATTTCTAAACATAATAGTTTTAATAACTCTCTAATAACTAGATATTCTTCAAGACACTAGTATTCAGCTTAAAGTGACATTTCACTAGGTTAATTAGGGTAAAATTAGGGTAATTAGGCAAGTCAGTTAAAAGGGCATCTGCTGTGTAAAACATATGCTAGATTAGTTGGTGGTTCATTCCACTGTGGCGACCTCTGATTAATAAATAACTAAGCTGAAGGAAAATTAATAAATGTGAGTCCTTTAACATACCTATGTAGACGTTTGTATAAAAATCGTGTCTGTGTAAACACTAAACGTTACTCTGGATGACAGTAAATGTGTTCGGTTAACGCTGATAAACTAAGATTGCTGAAACTAAAACTATAAAAACTAAACTTAAATGCAAGTCTTTGCAAAATAAAAGCTAAAGTCAAACCAGCAAAAAACGATAACGATTGAACCAAACTAAAGTGAAATGTACAGAAAGAGCATCGAAATAAACTCTGATTTAAAGGCGCAGACGTGAAATCAGGAGAGTTTAGACTGGTGTTATTGACTGAAGCGGACGCTCCTCTGCGGCTCTTCATTACTGCTGGACTTCAGTTGTACTGCAGGTTAAAGGTCCAGAGCTGCCGGATTTAGTGACTGCTCATCATCATCATCATCATCATCATCTGTGTGAACTGTGATCTGTGTTTACTTTGAGATGTTTCTGCTGCTGCTGTTTTCTCCAGTGGCTCAATAACTGGAGTTTGGGTCATTAATGAAATCTCCAGCTTGTCCTTGAGGAGTTTGAGACTTTCAGGATCGTCTTGTGTCCTTCGATGAGTTTTTATCCAGTAGAGAGATCTCATTTAATAATAAGAGATTACTTTATTGATAACCATTTATGATCATCTTTACCTATATCTATTAATGTATACAGTAATGTATAGGGCAGCCTGGTGGCTGTGTTTAGCAGGTTGCTGGTTCGAGTCCTGTCTGGGCCTGTTGGCATTTCTGTGTGGAGTTTGCATGTTCTACCAGTGTTGACATGGGTTCTTTTGGAAGGACATCCGCTGTGTAAAACATATACTGGAATAGTTGGTGGTTCATTCCACTGTGGCAATCTCTGATAAATAAGGGACTAAGCTGAAGGAAATTGAATGAACGTAATGTACATATAAAAGATATATATATATATATATATATATATATTTAAACACATACAAACACATCCCTTATACATATTTTAAAGTATCTCTTTAAGTATGTTCCAGCAAAAAAATTCTATATATATATATATATATATAGTATATACATATATATGTGTGTGTGTGTGTATATATATATATATATATATATATATATATATATATATATATATATATATATATATATATATATATATATATATATATATATATATATATATATACACTCGCTGGCCACTTTATTAGGTACACCGTACTTGTACCTGGTTTGACCCACTTTTGCCTTCTGATCTGCCTTAATCCTTGGTCGCAGAGATTCAACAAGCTACTGGAAATATTCCTCAAGAGATTTTGCTCCATATTGACATGATAGCATCACGCAGTTGCTGCAGATTTGTCAGCTGCACATCCATGATGCCAATCTCCCGTTCCACCACATCCCAAAGCTGCTCTATTGGATTGAGATCTGCTGACTGTGGAGGCCATTTGAGTACAGTGAACTCATTGTCATGTTCAAGAAACCAGTCTGAGATGATTGAGCTTTATGACATGCTGCGTTATCCTGCTGGAAGTAGCCATCAGAAGATGGAGACACTGTGCTCATAAAGGGATGGACATGGTCAGCAGCAATACTCAGGTAGGCTGTGGCGTTGATGCTCAATTGGTACTAATGGACCCAAAGAAAATCTCCCCCACACCATTACACCACCACCACCAGCCTGAACTGCTGATACAAGGCAGGATGATCCATGCTTTCATGTTGTTGAGGCCAAGTTCTGACCCGAGCATCCGAATGTGTCAGCAGAAATGGAGACTCATCAGAGCAGCAACGTTTCTCCAATCTTCTATTGTCCAGTTTTGGTGAGTCTGTGTGAATTGTAGCCTCAGTTTCCTGTTCTTAGCTGACAGGAGCGGCACCCGGTGTGCTCTTCTGCTGCTGTAGCCCATCCGCCTCAAGGTTGGCCGTGTTGTGTGTTCAGAGATGCTCTTCTGCAGAGCTCGGTTGTAACGAGTGCTTATTTGAGTTACTGTTGCCTTTCTATCAGCTGGAACCAGTCTGGCCATTCTCCTCTGACCTCTGGCGTCAACAAGGCAAATGCGTGTTGTGCGTGAAAATCCCAGTAGATCAGCAGTTTCTGAAATACTCAGAGCAGCCCGTCTGGCAGCAACAACCATGCCACTTCCAAAGTCCCTTAAATCCCCTTTCTTCCCCATTCTGATGCTCGGTGTGAACTGCAGCAGATCGTCTTGATCATGTCTACATGCCTAAATGCATTGAGTTGCTGCCATGTGATTGGCTGATTAGAAATTTGCATCAACGAGCAGTTGGACAGGTAATAAAGTCGCCGGTGAGTGTATGTGTATATATATATATATATATATATATATATATATATATATATATATATATATATATATATATATATATATATATATATATATATATATATATATATATATATATATATATATATATATATATATATATATATATATATATTCACACACACACACACACACACACATTTTTACATTGTAATTTTTTTTTTTAAACATGAACAAACTACACAGAGTAATAATAAAGTGGTACAATCCGCTGCTGTGAGTCCTGCAAAGTTCACTAATAAACCCGAGTGTTCGCTGTGTGTGTGTGTGTGTGTGTGTGTGTGTGTGTGCGTGTGTGTGTGTGTTCAGAGCTGTTTAGGCTCTCAGCTCTTCAGTGTGTGACCTTTCAGGATTGAGCAGGAGTCATTAGTTTGTCCGACGGCTCGTGCAGTAATTATTCAGAGAGAAGCAGGAGCTCACAGTGAGAAATCCAGTGAGAAACACACACACACACACACACACCACACCTGCAGACACACACATCCATCCCTGCACTCCTATAACACTCTGTCTATGTGTGTATGTGTCCGTTTGTCTGTGTGTTCCTGTTTATCTGTGTGTGTGTGTGTATTTCTGTTTATGTCTCTCTCTCTCTCTCTTTGTGTGTGTGTGTGTGTGTGTGTGTGTGTGTGTGTGTGTGTGTGTGTGATGCTGTATTTGATGATAGTGTTTTAAAGTGTGGAGCTGAATTTATGCATCAAGTGTTTTCTGTAGATTTTGTGCTGGTGACGATGATGATGATGATGTGTGTGTGTGTGTGTGCGCTGCAGAAACACACAGCTGGACATTTATGCTGCATTTTCATACAGGAAATGACCTGCGACACATGTTCCCTCACTAGAGGGATTGAGAACAGCTGCCCACCTGTGATTGAGACGCTGCCCTGTGTGTGTGTGTGTGTGTGTGTGTGTGTGTTTGTGTGTGTGTGTGTGTGTGTGTGTGTGTGTGCGCGTGTGTGTGTGCGTGTGCGCGTGTGCGTGTGTGCATGTGTGCGCGTGCTCATGCTCGTGTGCAAACAATAATTTGAGCTGAAAATCCTCTTTAATGCATGTGAGTGTGTGTAAAATTGTGTGTGCGCATGTGTGAAAGTGAGTTAGTGTGTGTGTGAGAGTGAGTTAGTATGTGTGAGTGAGTTAGAGTGTGTGTGCGTGAGTGAGTTAGTGTTTGTGTGTGAATGAGAGTGTGTGTGTTGACCACAATTTCATCTATAAATCCCCCTCACTGCTCTACTGGAGTAAATGAGCCACAGCTCTTGGTTTTGAGGTGTACCGTCTCTTTAAGGATTCTCTCATTGATCTATAAATGATGTTTGTTTGTGTTTTCTCAGCTGAAGAGTCAGCCTCAGTTGCTAACTGTTTAAAGCATTTATTTTATTTTATTGTTTTATTTTGTTTATAGATTTTTAAAAAGTTTTTAATGTAATATAATTTTATGTTTATATTCTATTATATATTATTTTTGTAATTTAATTCTGAAAAATATATAGTATAATAATACATAATATAAGATATAATATATTTTATTTTTGTGCATTTTTATTTATTAAACGTTTTTTTTTTGTTAAATTTTATTTTATTATGTATTTTATCAAGGACCATAATTTCAGCTATAAATTCCCTCTAATTGTCTACATTTATTTATTACTTTATTTTTAATTTATTTTATTGTAATTTATTTAATTTTATTACATTTTAATACATTTTTTTATATTTTATGTTGTTTGTGTGTTTATTTATTATTTTACTTGATAATTTATTTGGTTATTTTTTTAGCAAGGTCTACAATTTCGGCTGTAAATCCCCTTTAATTGTCAAATTTTATGTTTGTGCATTTTGTTTTTTATTAATTTTATTTTTTATTTAACTGAATTCAACTTTAATTTTTAGCATTGATATTTTACTTTTATTCTTGTGTATTTATTTATTCAAAAAATTTATCAAGGTCTACAATTTCAGCTATGAATCCCATTTAATGCAATACTTTTATTTTTGTGTATTATTATTTTTTTTTTATCAAGGTCTACAATTTCGGCTATAAATCCCCCTTAATGTTCTACCTTTATTTTTGTGCTTTGAGTAATTTAGTTAAATTTTTATTTATTTTATATAGTTTAATTTATTTTAATTAATTATTTCTATTTTTTATCAAGGTCTACAACTTTAGGTGTAAATCCCATTTAATGCTTTACTTTTATTTTTGTGCATTATTTAATTAATTAATTTTTTTTTCAACCAAGCACCACCTCTATAAATCCCTCAATGCTCTCCTCGAGTTAATGAGCCACAGCTCTTGGTTTGGAGGTGTACCGTCTCTTTAAGGATCCTCTCATTGATCAATAAATGATGTGTTTGTGTTTTCTGCGGCTCAGTTGAAGAGTCAGCCTCAATCTCTGGCTGTTAAAGCAAACGTGTGGTTGATCTGAACACAATGAGCTCTGGAGGATTGAGTGTGTGTTGTGTTTCTTCTGCAAAGCCTGTATTGTGTTTCATCAATGGCTGTTTGTGTGTGGAAAGACACTGATCGCTCACCAATGGAGATCCGCTTTATTGAGCCTGTTAGAAATGCAAATGACCGATTGTTCATTGGCTGATCCGTTAGAATGCCTCATTAGCATTTACAAAGGGATTCATTTATCTGCAAAACACTACACATGTGTGTGGAGATGAGTCAAATGGCAGAGAATTTATTTATTTTTTATTATTTATTCATTCATTCACTTTGTGGCATTTCCACAGTGGAATGAACCGTCAACTTAACCAGCAAATGTTTTACCCAGTGGATGCCCTTCACTGGGAAACATCCATACACACCCATTCACACACTTTATTTATTTATTTATTTATTTATTTATTTATTTATTTATTTATTTATTTATTTATTTATTTATTTATTTATTTATTTATTTATTTATTTATTTATTTGTCTATGTATTTATTTATTTATTTGTCTATGTATTTATTTATTTATTTGTCTATTTATTTATTTATTTGTTTATTTATTTGTTTGTTTATTTATTTGTTTGTCTATTTATTTGTCTATGTATTTATTTATTAATTTATTTGTCTTTGTCTATTTATTTATTTATTTATTTGTCTATTTATTTATTTGTTTGTCTATTTATTTATTTATTTATTTATTTGTCTATGTATTTATTTATTAACTTATTTGTCTATGTCTATTTATTTATTTATTTATTTATTTATTTATTTATTTATTTATTTATTTATTTATATATATAACAGCAAAAACAAAAAAATCCAAATAACCAGGTGTTGTACATTTAAAATACTATAGTAATTTATAGTAAAGAGAAATATTTAGGAATACACATTATATTGTACATATATTTACAACTCTTCATGACTGAATTATACTACATAATGTGGTATCATTAGTAACTATCGTGAACTAATAGTAATTACCATAGTAAATACCATAGTAACCACGTTAGCCTTTACTACAGTATACTTCATAGTAAAAGTACCATAACAGATCAATTTGAGTGCTTGGCTATTGTGTAGTTCTTAAACATTGTAGTATTTACTATAAATTACCAACATATGTTTTGTATGTGGATGCACTTGTGCACATTTGCCGAACAAACTAAGTTAAAATCAACTCAACTAACAAAACACATTTAAAACTCAAATCAGCTTTAACAAAAGCACATCATCAGAATTAATGTTAATACATCTTAATGTACTCCTTGAGGTATGGTCATGAGGAATCCTGCTTCAGAGATAACTCCTCTCCCTCAGTCATCTTTCATTATTTCTACCATGTAGATTGTGTCAAAGTAGCTGAACAAAAAAAAGTTCTAGTAGATTGAAAGTGTGTCAGTCCAGTTTTCAGAGTTGAAGTTCTTTGGAAGCCCAAACCATGATTTCTCCTTCACCAAACTTGACCGACTTCTGTGAGATTCTTGGCTCCATGCTGGTTCCAGTAGGTTTTCTGCAGTATTAGTGATGATTGGGATGCAGATCAACAGATGATTCATCAGAAAAATCCCCTATCTGACACTCCAAATGATATGTGCATATGTCTGTTTAAAATCTCGTGTACAGAAACCGTTTGGTAAACAGCATCTGTTTATCACTATGAAGCGTGTCAGCTGAGAGTCTTGCACCATTATATGACTGTTTTGAGGACTGCATATGAAGAAGCGACGGCACCTGTAATGAAAATGAAGGAAATCACGCCTTTTTTGTTTATTTCAAAGTGTTTTCCTGCCTAAACAAAGCGAAAGCACAGAACAGACTCGCATTTAAGAGCAAGGGGCGGCCCCTGGTGGTTCGGCGGTATGGGTTGCGTATAGGGAGGATCGGCTCTTAAATGTTTATTTGCCACCCTTCAGAGAGAGACTGAAAATACCGGAGAAATACGGGAAAATACCTTTGCAGGATGATAGCAAGATAAAACTGTAAAATATGGGAGCATTCTGGAAAAAGCGGAAGGGGTTGACGGGTAATGTTGTGCTCAAAGGAACAGAGGCCGTTAATGACTTTTTTCATCCACATTTTGGGGCAAAATAATAATAAAGTTTGATTTTTGATAACTGCTAACTTCTTCGGCAATACTTCAAAAAACATTGAGACAATAAAAACGTTGATTTTTAAAAGGCCTTAAAACTTACTCGCCTCTGAAGGGGAGAAAATGGCCCCTTCTCATGCTTCAAATGCCTTCTGTGTTGACCCCGGAGCGTCGTGCGCATGCGCAGGGTAAACCAAGAGTCGGGAGTCAAGTGAACTATCTATTAGTTGAATCAAGTAATTTTTTTATGTAAAATCAGTGAGTTACCAAGACTTTTCAGGTAGTGTATTTATTAAAAACAACAACAAATAAAACAGATTAAAATGTGTTTAAAACAGAGGAATGCAAAAGAAAAGAAAGACATAACAGTGCGATCTGTTGGCCGTAGCACAGTGCTCATTCAGTAAAGGCACAGCTAAACAGATGAGTGATCAGTCTTGTCTTGAATTGTGTGTCTGTTCAGCACTTTATCCGTCTCTGCTGTGGTAAATGTGCTGTATAAATAACATTGACTGACTGTCGTACTTTACTGTGTGTTGATTTGTGTGTGTGTGTGTGTGTGTGTGTGTGTGTGTGTGTGTGTGTGTGTGTGTGTGTGTGTGTGTGTGTGTGTGTGTGTGTGTGTGTGTGTGTGTAGTTTTGTGCATCTCCTGATGGGCCTCGGGGTTAGTGCAGGGTTTGTGTTGGTGTGTGTATAGTGTTGTGCGTCTCCTGGTGGGCCCCGGGGTCAGATCAGGGTGTGTGTGTGTGTCTGCGGGTTCTGCGAGGGCCTGTGGTTTCGTGGTTTGCGTTCGCTAGCGTCTCCATCTGTCGCTCTGCTCTCTGACTTCAGTTTATCCTTCATGCAAATCCTGTGGAGAAACACGAGTCGCTCAACTCCACAGGGGACGTCTTGACACACACACATGCATACATACACACTCATACATACACACACACACACACGCACGCATGCATGCATGCATACACGCACACCCATACACATCCATACATTCATGCATACACACACACACACACACACAGACCTGCGTGCTTACACGCACACTCATACACATCCATGCATGCACACACATACTGTACATACACACACACACACACACGCTCATACACATGCATGCATGCATAAACAAATTCCCACATAGACATACTCACATGCACACAAACACATACACACATGCACACGCATATACAGACAAGCATGCATAGGCACACATGCGCATGCATATACAAATATGCATACACACACACACACACACACACACACACACACACACACACAAAATAATAAAAATAAAATAATAATAATAATATAATAATATCAATATTATTATTATTATTATTATTATTATTATTATTATTATTATTATTAATAATAATAAAATAATATTATTAATTGCAAAATATTAATAATAATAATTAAACGACAATAATAATTAAATAATAACAATAATTAAATAATAATCATAATAATTAAGCAATAATAATAATTAAATACCAATCATAATCAAATAATAATAAAAATAATAATAATAATATTAATAATAATCAAATAATAATCAAATAATAATTATAATAATTAAATAACAATAATAATAAATAAATAAAAATAATTAGATAATATTAATAATAAAATAATAATTAAATGATAATAATAATTAAATAACAATAATAATAATTAATAAATAATAATAATAATAATAGTAATAATAACTATATAATATTATTAATAATATTAATGATAATAATAACAATTAAATAATAATATAACAAATAATAATAATAAAAACTGTTCCTTTAATCCTTCCAAACCTTTGAGCATTTATCTTCACTTTCACAATGACTCATCGTGTAATATTTTGTCTGTAGCATTCTTTTCTCCAGCATAATTGTAATATTATTTCATATTTAATATTTTTGATCCATCCAGAAGATGAACAAAGAAAGACTGATGGTGTTTTTCAGCTCACGATGAACGTAAAGTTGAACGCCGGGTCAGGCCAGCGCCGTGTAAAACGTGACCAGTCATGATGTCAGCGTGTGTGTGTGTGTCAGTGCCAGCGTGGGCATCAGTGTTGGCGAAGGAAAGCGGAAACAGACGCTGTTGGTCCAGCGAGTCTCCTGTAATCGGCTTATTTTGCCTTAAAAAGCGAGACGCTCCAGTGACTCAACAGATCTGCTCTATCAGCTCCAGATCACTTCATTCATTAGTGCTGCAGATCAGCCTTTACTCTAAGGAGCTGCGGGATGCTTTAAGCTGTTTTTTTCTAGAAACAAAACTTTATTATCCAAATTGGAGGAGTTTTTCTTGAAACAGAACCACTTTATTCTCAAAAGTCAGAGTTTTACATCAGACATAACCACTTTATTCTCAAAATTCTAAGGGTTTTTCTTGAAATATAACAACTTTGTTACAAGTTTTTCTTAAAACAATGACTTTATTCCCGAAATTAAAAGTTTTTTTTCTGGAAACTGTGACTTTATTCTTGAAATTCAAAGACTTTTTGGATACATAATGGCTTTATTCTTAAAATTAAGAGTTTTTTCATGAAACAATGACTTTAATCTTGAAGTTTTTTGGAAACAGGGACTTTTCCAAGATCTCAAAATTCGTAAAACCCAACAATTAACTTTATCAAATGAAATGAGTGTAGTTAACTCAAAATTTTTAGGGGTTTTCCCCCTTTTGTTATGGTAGGACAGTAGAGATTTCAGACAGGAAAGCATTGGGAGCAGAGAGAGGGAGAAGGGTTGCCAAAGGACTTCGAGCTGGGAATCGAACTCTGGTCGCCGCGAGCACATCTGTGGTATATGTCAGCGCGCAATACCACTAAGCTATAGGCATCGACAAATTGCCTGAAAGTTAATTCTACTCATTTAAAAAGAGTTTTGAAGGAAATTAGTTAATTAATACGTGATTACTTTATTGGATTAAGTTTACAGTACTCATTAGGATTAGTTTTTGAACTTAAATGGTTTGAGTTGGTTTTGGTTTTTAGTTTTCCTGGAAACTTAATGACTTTATTCTCAAAATTTAAAGAGGTATTTGTGCAGATGCTCTGTTTAACTGTTTTCTCTCTAGTTAAGCGTTCAGTTTTTACACTTACAAATTCCGCCATGTAAATAGCAAATGCGCCATAACGCGACACAACTGACTCTTAAGAGGAATAAGAGACGAGACTCTGATTGGTTTATTGCAGGTTATGCTCAAAACACACCCAGAAGTCATTAAGAGAATAAGCACGTCCCTATTACACCATGTGCCAGGGCACAGAGCGTATTTTTACGTCCTTAAAATAGTTTTTTTTTTTTTTTGACAATGACTTTATTCTCTAAATTATTTATTTATTTTTCAATTTTTTCTATTTATTCTCTACTTGTAAAAAATTTATCACTTATTCTTGAAAATTTTGTTGCATTTTATTTCTTTATATTTGTCTTAACTTATTTAAAACTTCTGATTTATTTATTTAAAAAAAATTTGTTGAGTTATTTTCTGGATATTTCAGCTGACGCCTGTCTCTCTCTCTCTCTGTGTTTCAGGTCAGAATGGAGGCCGGTGTTCCCGCTCCCGCAGAGAAGAAGGACTGTAAATCCTCTCCTCTGGAAGGAAACGTCTTCAGCGAAATGCCCAAAAAACCTTCTCCTTCATCCCTGAGCAGAGGTACAAACCCGTCCGCTTCTTCCCAAAATATCTCCATTTCACTCACACTAGTGGTGTCTTTTACATACAGTGTTCATTTAATGTTGTTTGAAGACGTGTTTCCAACATCACTGGTTCGTGCATGTGACTTGCACTGCATCACGCTTTTACAAATAATAATTCATCTGCTTTACCTAGAATGTGATTGATTTGGGATCCTTTTATATATTAATTAAAAAAAATAATAATATCATGTATTTATGTTACATATTTTTATTGCATTTTCTATTTTAATATATATTTTCAATATTAATGAATTGTTTAATTTATTTTATTATGTTTTTAAATATTTATTTTATTATTTATTATTTTGCATTTTAGTTTTTTATTAAAAATAAAATAATTTTCATACATTTTCTAACATTTTACCTATGAAATGTAAATATTTTCTTTTTTGTTTGAGATATATTTATTAAATAAATTTTAATTTATTAAATATTTGATTTATATTTGTTTGTTTTAATAAAATTAATATTTTATTAGCTCTTTTCTTGTTAACTTTGAATTTCTATTGGATTTTTATACTACATTACGTTTTGTTATTATATATTTATATATTTTTATATGTGTATTTTAGATTTTTAAAAGATTATATATTTTCAAATTATTTATTTAACTCAGTTTTATTCCATTTTTCAATACAGTTTTATTTAAAATTTTTTTTTTTTAATTTAAATTTTTTGTATATATTTTATATAGTATATATATTTCATTACTTTCAAGCTTGATATGTGCTATGCAAATGAGATTTAGGGTTGCAGATTGCGAGGTTTAATGTGAAACACATGCTGTTTTGCTGCTGGTGTGAGTTATTTATCTCTCCTGCCGAGAGCTTGAACACTTCCAGCACTGAGGAAGAGAATAAACCCATGAAATATACATTTGAAAGATAAAGCGCCGCGATTGTGTGCCGTTATCCCTGATAAGATGGACCGAAAGAGCCGCAGGTTAAAGGTCAAGCTCCGGCAGGCCTGAAGACAGCAATTGTGATATTACTGTTGTCTGATGTTACTGATGTACAGTAATTCATGATGATAAATCTGTAAGGTCACAATTTCTCAGATTTTCGCAAGAGTTTTAGACACATTTTGTATTTTTCCTACATGCAAAAGTATTTTTTAATTATGTGGTTTTGTTTAATAAACATTTTCAATTTGTTGTTTACCTAAAAACCTGAAGAAAAAAGAAACTATTGAAATTGTTTTTGGTAACTGAAATAAAGCTGAAAAAAAAACTCATTCAATTAATTAGTTTCTATATTTATTTATTTATTTTCCTTTTGTAAAAAAAAAATCTGATTCTGTATTTTTATTTTGCTTTGTTTTATTTCTGTGCATGTTTTGGTAAATAAAATTATTCTAAGACTTAATATTGATATTTATAGACACGTTTTTATGGATATTTAGTGTTTTATTACATGCTAAATAGTTTTTAAATATATTATATTAGTTATATATTATATCATATATTAGTTTAAAAAATGTAAGTAAATATTATCAACGTCGTTAAACAAATCAACTATAGAAAAATACAACTTGAACTACTAAAATTATTATTTAAATAATTGCTGAAATAAATCATGCAAAATAAATCTTATCATTATATTACAAATTGTAATAAATAATATTTTTGGTTATTTTTTTTAGCTTTCTAATGAATATTTACATCAGTATTATTATTTTTTCTTTAAATATATATTTAGGATTTTAGCCCATAAGTCCTGAAAATATAAAATGTTTATATGAAAATAATAAAGCTTTTGATTTTATTCATACTCATTCATGCTTTATATTTCATAATATATTGTATTTTTTTAATTGACTTGTGAATAAAAATTATTATTATTATTATTATTGCTATTAATATTATTGCTAGTATTATTGTAATTATTATTGTTAATATTATTTTTATTAATAATAATAATTATGATTATGATATTATTGCTATTATTATTATTATTATTATTAATGATAAAAATAATAATAGCAATAATATCAGTATTATATTATTAATATAAATAATAATAAAAATAATATCAATAATTATAATAACAACAATAATAGTGATAACAATAATAATAACAAATAATATTAAGAAAAATATCAGCATTTTTATTATTATTATTATTATTAAAATAACAATAATGATAATAGTAATAATAATAATAATTTATAATAATATTATATTATTTTTATCTTTATTGCTATTCATCATTATTATTATTATGATTATGATTATTATTTATTTTTTGCTGATATTATTACTATTATTATTATTAGTAGTAGTAGTAGTATTTATTGCTATTATTATTATTATTATTATTGCTATAATAATAATAATAATAATAATAATAACAATAATAATGATAATAATAATGATAATAATAATAATAATACTATTAATAAAATAATTATTATAATAACAAAACCCTGATGTTTTATGAGTTTGCTGGTCTTTATCAGAGGCATAAAAGCGTAATAATAATGAAGCAGAAGAGCTGGTTCAGTCCTCCAGAGTGGAAGTGTTATGAATTAGTGAAAGCGACAGCATCCCACATCCAGCTTTGAAATGGAAAACTCTCTGCTCTTTTACATTCATCGAGGAGTTTGGTGGCCTGCCATTGTCAAGAAAAGAGGAATGGAGGATCTGTGGAAGAAAGCAGAGCAGAATTAGGCCACACAGCGGAAACAAGACGGCTGAACGGCAGGGTTTATTCAGTCTGATTTTCACTCCTGCGTCTTTAATATTAGGAGTTTTCAGCTGCAGGGGGAGAAGATTCAGAAGAGTCGGCTTGGAGATTCAGATTCACTGCTCAAACTATATGAAGCTTTAAAGAGATATCAGTAATGCTGTTTGATTCAATATTTCTTTGGAATTGATTGCGCTTCCGATTTCAATTCTGAATCTTAGATCTGAAATCAGTTCAATTGAGTCAAAGAATTAATTCCTTACTGTTGCTGTCATTCTTTTATAAGGCTAAATAAAGAGTTATTACTAGTGCTGTTTGATTCAAACTTTTTTGTAATTGATTCTGATTCTATTTCTGATTCCTAGTTCTCATGAATCTTTTTTTTTAATCTTTAAGGAGTTATCAGTAGGGCTGTTTGATTCAGACTCTTTGGAATTGATTTTGATTCTGAATCTGTTTCTGATTCTTAGTTCTTGTGATTTTAAAAAAAAATCTTTTTGGAGTTCCAGTTTTGATCCTTAGTTTTGGAGTTAATATAATTTATTCAAAGACTAGATTGTTCACTGTTGTTGTGACTCTTGCTGTTTGATTCAAACCTCTTTGGAATTGATTCTGATTCGTAATTCTGGAATCTAGTTCTTATTCTTTATTTTATGAAGCTTAATATAGTTATCACTAGTGCTGTTTGATTAAAATGTTTAAAGTTAATTTAGATTCTGATTCCTAGTTCTGGAATTCGGGTTTTTGTGATTAAATTTATGATGCTTTATTAATTAATAAGTAGTGCTTTTTGAATGAAACCTTTTTTTTGGAATTGATTCTGATTCTGAATCTGTTTCTGATTTATAGTTCTTGTGATTCCTTTTTTGAATTTTTAAGGAGATATCACTGTTTGATTCAAACTTTTTTAATTAGTTTTTGAGTCAATAGAATCTATTCAAAGATTCAATTGCTCACTGTTGTTGTGATTCTTTTTACGAGGCTATAATGAGTTATCGGCAATGCTGTTTGATTCAAACTTCTTTGAAATTGATTCTGATTCCTAGTTATGGAATCAATGGAATTGATCCAAAGAATCGATTCCTCACTGTTGATATGATTCTTTTATAAGGCTTAATAAAGTTATCTGTATGGCTGTTTGATTCAAACTTTTTTGGAATTCTAGTTCTAGAATCAATAGACTTGATTCAAAGATTCTGTTCATGAAGCTTTTTTGGAGTTATCAGTATTGATGTTTGATTCATTTTTCATTTGTAATTGATTCTGATTCAGATTCTAGTTTTGGAATCAATAGAATTTATTCAAAGAGTCAATTTCTCTGTTGTTGTGACTCCTTTTAGGAGGCTATATGGAATTATCAGTAGTGCTGTTTGATTCAACATTTTGTTGTATTTGATTTAGATTCTGATTCCTTGTTCTGGAATTCCAGTTTTTGTGATTTATTTCATGAAGCTTAATGAAGTAATAACTAGAGACTTTTTTCAAACCTTTTTTAAAATAATTCTGATTCCAAATCTGTTTCTGATTCCCAGTTCTGGAACCAATAGACTTTATTTGAAAACTCTGTTTATGAAGCTTTATGGAGTTTATTAATAGTGATGTTTGATTCATTTTTTAGTAATTGATTCCGAGTCTGATTCTTACTTTTGGTATCAAAAGAATTTATTCAAAGAATCGATTGCTCACTGTTCATGTGATTCATTTTATGAGGCTATAATTAGTTTGATTCAAACTTCTTTGGAATTGATTCTGATTCCTTATTCTGGACTTCTAGTTCTTATGATTTGTTTTATTACTTTAGGCTCAGTGGAGTTATCAGTAGGGCTGTTTGATTCAAATTTTGTTGTATCTGATTCTGATTCTGATTCCTAGTTCTTGAGATCTGGTTCTTGTGATTTTTATTTTTTTTTCATGCAGTATTAACTAGTGCTTTTTGAATCACAGTATTTTTAAAAATTGATTTTGATTTTTAATCTGTTTTCTTTGATTTTTCAATCAGTTTGTCAGTAGAGATGTTTGATTCAATAAAAAATTTCAATTGATTTTGAATCTGATTCTCAGTTTTGAAATCAGTAGAATTTATTCAAAGAATCGATTTCTCACTGTTGATGAGGCTATAATGAGTTATCATAACGAGTTATAAAGAGCTATAATCAGTTATCATATAATGAGTGCTATTTGATTCAAAGTTTTTTGACATCGATTGTGATTCCTAGTTCTGGAATTCTTGTGATTCTTTTTATGAAGCTTTTTGGAGTTATCTGATTCAAGATTCTGGTTTAAGATCTGGAATTGAGAGACTTGATTCATCAATTCCTCACAGCTGATGCAATTATTTTCTAAGGCTTTATGGAGTTCAGTAGGGCTGTTTGAATCTTTTTTTTTTTTTGATTGATTGATTGATTCTGATTCTTTTTTCTAGTTCTGGAATAGATATATTTGATTCAAAAAATCTATTCCTCACTGTTGTTGTGCTTTATAAATATAGTAGATATGGTATTTGAGAGACTTACTTTGTTTACCACACAAGTGGATTTAATTGGACTTGCGTTGTTATTTTCATTTCATTTTCTACTGCTCGTATGGGGCCTGGTCGTGAGGGCAGCAGTCTCAGGAGAGAATCCCAGACTTCCCTCTCCCCAGACACTTCCTTTAGCCCTTCCGGGGGGATCTTGAGGTGTTCCCTGGCCAGTTGAGAGACATAGTCCTTCCAGCGTGTCCTGGAACCTCCTTATGTAGGCAACCGAAACAGATACCCGAGCCACCTCAGCTGACATCTCTCAATGTGGAGGAGCAGCGGCTCTACTCAGAGCTCCTCCCGGGTTTCAGAGCTTCTCACCCTGTCTATAAGTGTGCGCCCTGCCACCCTGCGAAGAAAACTTATTTCGGCCGCTTGTACCTGAGATCTTGTACTTTCAGTCATGACCCAAGGCTCATGACCATGGGTGAGAGTAGGAATGTAGATTGACCGGTACTGTTGGTGCCAGTGCACCAATCCGCCTGTCAATCTCATGCTCGGTCCTTCCCTTACTCATAAACAAAACCCCAAGATGCTTGAACTCCTCCACCTGGGTTAAGGACTTTCCTCCAGCCTGGAAAAAGCAAACCACCTTTTTCATTTTTATTTGCATTGTATAACGGAATTGTAAAAGTTTGTTTTAATATTATTTTTTATTTCATGTTTCATGATTTTATTTACCCCCTAAAATCCTTCAGCAAAAATATGCAAATCTTTTAATGAAATTTTGCACTGCAGCATTTCTTTACATATTCTGTCTGGACCTGGTAATTGCTAATAAATTATTATCTATTAACACTGAGGAGAGTAAATAATGAGCAATTATGAGTTGTTGTGTGAACTGCCCCTTTAAGCAGCTCAACCAAAGCCATAGTTCCTCATTCTGGATGTTCAGTGTTTCTGAATGGAGTTACAGTAAATAACCACAGTATTTTATCAGCGGAGCCTCAGCTGTTAGCCGGCTCTCCTCGACACACCAATTACTCCAGGCTTTAATGCGCTTTATAAGACTCTGATAAGTGAATATGCAGGTCCTTGAACCCGGAGCCTGTCTTTAATCCTGCGCTTTACGGTCAGCGTTTGCCCACCGCCGAGACACACTATTAAAACCAGCGCAGCTTTATACGCCCTGTCCTCCGTTATTTATCCCTCTCCGGCAGACAACATGCCTAATGCACACTTTTAATATGTTACTTACACATAAAAAAAAACAAAACAAGCTATTTGTGTGCGGAGGGGGAAATAAATGTGCCGGCGCTCGCCTCGGCCGCTTCTATCTGACTTTCACAATCTGGATTGCTAATAGAACCATTTATCACACAAGCTGGTCATTTGTTTTGTGTGCGGGGCCCGGGGCCGCTCTCTCTCTCTCGCTCTCTCTCTCATAGGGCTCTATGGAAATGTGGAGCTCACCTGATTTAAAAGGGAAAACAATGGCTGGATTCAATTAAAATGCGAGCAGGTGTCCGAGTGTTTTTACTGGACGTAGAGCACATTTAGAGGAGGAGAAACCCCTGAACGCTTCGCTTTATATCAGCTAACAATACAGTATTTGTCGTTGAAACGTTCCCGGGGCCATCCATATTGCGTCGTAAAATACAAGACAGGAAGCTCTGGAATAATTAAAAGAAATACTTTCTCTGCCATGTTGACATCAAATATTATTCATTCCTTCATTTTCGTTTCGGCTCAGTCCATTTATTAATCAGGGGTCGACACAGCGGAATGAACCGCCAACTTATCAAGCATGTGTTTTACATACCGTATTGCCTTCCAGCTGAAACCCAGTACTGGGAAACACCTATACACACTCATTCACACACATCCACTATGGACAATTTAGCTTATCCAATTCACCCACGCCAACACAGGGAGAACATGCAAACTCCACACAGAAATGCCAACTGACCCAGCCGGGACTCGAACCAGCGATCTTTTTGCGATTGTGCTACCCACTGTGCCACCGTGCTGCCTTTTATTAATAATTAATAATCCTATTAATAATAAACATTAAACATTTTAGCCATGCCAACTTGTTCCTGTAAACAGAAGCTTGTGACAGTTGCCCCGCCTCCGAGTTTTTCTGATTGGTTCACTGCTTTGGAACTGACATTGAGAGGCAAATTAGCAGTGTTTATTTTGTTCTCTGTTCCCTGCTGGTATCTTCATTTAAAATCTGAGCATCAATGAAGAATTGATGCGCAAAAAGAAAGCCCCGCCCCCTACTCAATATTCAATTTAAGATGGAAGTACATCAACATGCTGAAATAAAACTCTTATCAACTTCCAGTTAACGCAGACCTTAAAAAGCGCAGTGTTGTCATCATTTAAACAGTTGTCATTCCAACTTGAACATGTAAACAAAAGCTTGTGACACTTGCCTCGCCTCTGAGTTCTTCTGATTGGTCATCAGCAAATTTGCAATGTTTATTTTTAAGTCTGAGCATCTGCTTCTGTGTTTGGATTGGCTCATTCTGTTGGTGTCAACCTGAGGATTTCCATAGCAACTGTATATCTATAACTTTAGCCAAGCCCCTCTGACTGTTAGTTTGCTATGAGGGAATGATGCACAAAAAGAAAGCCTTGCCCCCTACTCAATATTCAGTTTCAGTTGGAAGTACATCAACGTGCAGAAATAAAAGTCTCTGCAACTTCCGGTTCATGCAGACTTGAAAAGTGCCTCCTACCACATGTTGCTATCAAATAAAACAGTTGCCAAGCCAACTTGCTAATTTAAATAGAAGCTTGCCAAATTTGATTCTGTTGATTTCGATTCTATTTTCTTTTGATTTGTCCCCCAAGTTCTTCTGATTGGTCCACTGCTTTGGAACTGATATTGATGAGTGTCCAAATTTACAATATTTATTTTGCAATATTTGTCGTTCTTTAGGTGAATAATTAATTTGTCCATAATCCACTAAATGTTTTTTGTTTTGTTTTGCTTTGCTTTGCTTTGTTTTTTTTTTTTTTTTTGCTTTGCTTTGCTTTGCTTTGCTTTGCTTTGTTTTGCTTTGTTTTGCTTTGCTTTGTTTTGCTTTGCTTTGCTTTGCTTTGCTTTGTTTTGCTTTGCTTTGTTTTGCTTTGCTTTGTTTTGCTTTGCTTTGCTTTGTTTTTTTGTTTTTTTTTGCTTTGCTTTGCTTTGCTTTGCTTTGCTTTGCTTTGTTTTGCTTTGCTTTGCTTTGCTTTGCTTTGCTTTGTTTTGCTTTGTTTTGCTTTGCTTTGTTTTGCTTTGCTTTGTTTTGCTTTGCTTTGTTTTGCTTTGCTTTGTTTTGCTTTGCTTTGTTTTGTTTTGCTTTGTTGTGCTTTGTCTTGTTTTTTTGTTTAGATTTTTTTTTAGTTTTTTTGTTTGTTTTTTTGCTTTGTTTTGTTTAGTTTTTTTATATTTTTATATTTTGTTTTTTTTTGGTAATATAAAAAAAGACAAAAAAAATGTATACAAAATAACATTTTGTAATGAATATGTTTATTTGTGAAGCGCTTTTTACAATGCATATTGCTTCAGAGCAGTGACACATTTGAAGCATATTATAACCTTTGTTTATTATTAGGTAATTAAAATATTTTACTTGATTAGAATGTAATGATAAATTTAATAATAATAATGTAAATATTAAACAATTACAAAAATTCTTCAGAAAAAATAGCAAATATATTTAAAAGCAAGATTTTTTGTTTATTTGCCAATGTTGTAACTTTTGATTTTTAAATTTGCCACTTTTAACTTTCTTGATTTAAGACGAACAGAATATTTTTGTAACATTAATCATATTTTTGTTTTACTTGTTCAGTGTAATAACAGTAATAATGATTATATAACTGTTGCTTTTGAAAGTACTTTGGAGGATTATTAAATAAAATTGATGCAAATATATTATAAAGTGATTTTTTGTGCATAAACTAATGTACAACTTTTAAATTTGAAATTTTTTTTACATTCAAAAAAAATTCTAAAGTAAGATTTTTAATGTTAGAAAAACAGTAGGAACATTTTTGCATGTGTTATGTTTATTGTAAATGTAAACTAATGAGAGATTTTGTGGTGAACAAACATTATTAGTGTACAGTGATGATACTGGTGAATAATGTGTTTGCACACCGAAGCATGCTGCCTTTAGTTAATGCATTCAAATGCACGCATGCATCTTGAAAAATGGCAATAAGGAGCAGCTTTTCTAGTGTTTTATCTTCATCTGAATTGCAGATTCCACTGGTATTATTCATTTATTCAATAGGGCAATTATTCTTTTTTTCTACTTTTTCACAGAAGTGAGAGTGCAAACTTTGGTCCAAAATATCCCACTATTCCAGGTGGGGGGTGTGGGGGGTTCAAATGACCCAGAAACCCACCAGAAAAAAGCCTCTAAAACCCATAAAAAATAAATGAATAAGAAAATGAATTTATCTTTGCTGGATTTCTGAGGCTTTTTTTCTGGTGGGTTTCTCAACAAGTTGTCTGTTGTAATGTTAAAAAAAGGAATTTTTCGAGTATTAATCACCTTAGACTTTACTTTTGAAGCACGAAATGACCGATCAAAAAGTGTCACCAAAATCAGCCCATATCAAAGCTTATTTTAATACTAGCCTGCAACTGACAAATTGTGAATAATAATTATTATCATTGCATTTTTTAAATTCAAATGTCCAAATTTATTTGCCTAATAAATAACAACAAGCTACAGATTTAAATAAGTTTTACAAACATTTATTTGGTATTTAGTATTTTAGTTGTTTGTTTTTGTATTAGTTTTTATATAATAGATGGATGATCTTATAAATGTGTACTGTACACAAGCATTTTTTAAATTCAAAATATTTCATGTTTCCTCCAGTTTCCCGCACAGTCCAAACACATGCGCTATCGGTAAATTGGATGGACTAAATTGTCTATGTGTATGAGTGTGTGTGTGAGTGAATGTAAAAGTGTATGGGTGTTTCCCAGTACTGGGTTGCAGCTGGAAGAGCATCTACTGTGTAAAACGTGTTGGAATAGTTGGCGGTTCATTCTGCTCTGGCGACCTTTGAAATAGAGACTTAGCCGAAGGAAATTAATGAATGAATGTTACATTTAAAACACTAATACAACATTATTGTTATGGTTCGTATCCCGGACGAACCCCCAATTACACTAAAAATGCTGTGCTATTTCTGTTATTGTGTTATTACTGGTTATTATAAAGACTGAACCAACTGTTTGGTTATTTTTTTATTAAAATTATAGAAACAAATTTAACCAAATGTTTGCGTTTGTCTATAGTTTACCCAGTTTGGGTTTAAATAACCCAGCATTTCTTAAAATATATGTTACCGTTTCTATTTAAATACAAATTATAGCTTTAAGAAGAAATAAAATAAATATTTATTAATATAAAGTAGTTTTGTCAGCAAAACAATTCAAACCAAAGATTGTAAACCCAACAATATATGAAATAAGTAACTAAATATAAAGAAAATACGGGACTCCCCACTGCAAACTATAATATAAGAATAATTCGAAGTGTTTTGACAATTATTTATATTTTTTAATAATAATATTAATAATATTATCTATTATTTAGAATGTTTAACTATCATTGTAAATGTTTAACTGTTAATAAGAATGCCAACTATTAACTATTAATTATATAGAATGTTAATATTACTATTTCATTCTGTTGAAAATAAATAAATAAATAAATAAATAAACACAGTAAAGGTATGTTTGTGTGCCAAGCGTGTATTTGTGTGTTGTATTTGTGTGTGCATGCACAGTGTGTGTTGCGTAAACAGGCCTGCGGGTAATGTCTTGATTAACTGTAAGCGGCGACTCTGGACATACATCATGCTGCTGTGAGTGCAGTGTGTTTGCGATGTGTGTGTGTGTGCTGATGGATGGTCAGAGTAAGAGCCGCTGCTGTGTTTTCTGCTGAGTTGCTCAGTCCTGAGGGAAACCGGCACAAAGCTTAACATCTTTACAGACAACCCTGCAGGGTCAAACGCAAACAACCCAGACCTAAACACTCATTTGTGTGCATGCAAACTGAAGCCCACTGAGTTATGTGGAGACTGATTGAGCGAGTCTAAACCAAACGCCAATATGATCACACAAATTAATGAGGGACATTATTGGAGATGATTGCGTTTGATCATATTATCTTCTGTTTCTTGCTGAATATCATCATGTGTCCTGGAAGTTTATTTATTAAAAAGTTGTATTTTTATTATATATTGTTTTTAATACAAAGTTTGGATTGTGTTTCTTTATAATAGTGAAATTAGCAATATACTATATTATAGGAGTATAGAATGGGCGGCATGGTGGCTCAGTGGTTGGCACAGTCGCCTCTCAGCAGCTGTGTTAAATTAATATGATTTGAATTATTTATTTATTTTTTCAGTTGTAATTTTTGGTAAAGTTTTAATTATTTTCTTTTGTTTTTCTAATTTTTATTGATTTTATCTTTTTGTCTCGTGGAAATTTGAATAAATTTTTTTTTACTTAAATTTTCTGTTTTTAATTAAATTTTTATTGAAAGTTTTGATTAAAATAAATCTGTTTATTTATTTATTTATTTATTTATTTATTTATTTATTTATTTATTTATATGTTTGTTCGTTTATTTATTTTGTTTGCATGTTCTCCTTGCATTCGCGTGGGAGAAATCACGTGTATATATATATATATATATATATATATATATATATATATATATATATATATATATATATATATATATAAATATATATATATATATATATATATATACACTTGCAAAAAATATATTAATTTGAACATAAATAAATAAATAAATAAATAAATACATAACATAACAACAAAACAATAAAAATGTATAACGTTATTATTAAATAAATGCTGTAGGCTTAAGTTAATTAAAATAAATATATATAAATATATAAATAAATAAATATTAATATAAATAAATAGTTTACCTATATATAGTTACCAAACGATTGATTGATTTCAAATTAAAACTTAAATATAACTAAACATAAATTAAAATTATAAAAATAATATTAATAAAACTGTACAGATGTAATTGAATAAAAAAAAACATAATACATAATATATTAATATAATAATGTCAATCCACTATAATGAATAAATTGTAAATAAAATGAAAACACAAACTTTAAAAATAAAAAAACTGTTTATTTATATATTTATTTATTTTAAAGGGAAAATAGAGTTTCTGAGCAGCGTAATACATCTTGCAGGAGTGTGATGTTTGTGATTAATATAAGCATATAAAAACACGTGTATTATCTGAAATCAGCTGTGTGTTATGTTGAAGAGCTGCATTATTCAGCACTCGCGGTCCCGTCCTGTAAATAGTTTTTAAGAGCGTCCGGTTAGTGATAAGGAGGGTTTTCTTTATCAGCGGCGGCGACAGTGAATAATTGACGGCGTCGGGGCCTCACCGTAACTCCCGGGACCCCGGGGTCACTCGCTGGCAGAGAATAATGTGTGTGTGTGTGAGCAGATCCTCATACACTCACGCTTCGCTAAATGAAGCTCTCGCTGGACACTTTTGCTGGACTGCAGAGACTGTGTGTGTTTGTGTGTGTGTGTTTCTCTGTCCACTGCATTGAAATAAACTACTATGTTTACATGGACACATCCAATTGGTTAGTTTAAAACATGATTCGTAAATACACAAATCCAATTCGTAAACTTAAAACACGATTTGTAAATACACAAATCCAATTCGCAAACTTAAAACACGATTTGTAAATACACAAATCCAATTCGTAAGTTTTAAACACGATTCGTAAATAGACAAATTCAGTTAGTAAGTTCAAAACACGATTCATTAATACACATCCAATTCGTAAGTTTAAAACATAACTCGTAAATGCACAAGTCTAATTCATAAATTCAAAATACGATTCAAAAATACACAAATCAAATTCATAAGTTCAAAAAATGATTCGTAAATACACTAATTCAATTTGTAAGTTCAAAACACGATTTGTAAATATACAAGTCCAATATATATATATATATATATATATATATATATATATATATATATATATATATATATATATATATATATATATAAAAAATCCAATTCATAAATTTAAAACACAATTGGTAAATACACCAATCCAATTTGTAAATTAAAAAAAATATTTAAAATACACAAATCCAATTCATAAGTTTAAAACACAATTCGTAAATACAAAAAAACAATTCGTAAGTTTAAAACGCCATTCGTAAATACACCAATCCAATTTTTAAATGAAGAAAATTATTTAAAAAATACACAAATCCAATTCGTAAGTTTAAAACACGATTTGTAAATGCACAAGTCAAGTTCATAAGTTTAAAAAACAATTTACAAATACACAAATCCAATGTGTAAGTTTAAAACGCGATTCGTAAATTCCCCAATCCAATTTGTAAAAAAAAAAAAATTATTAAAAAATACACAAATCTAATTCGTAAGTTTACAACGCGATTCGTAAATGCACAAATCCAATTTGTAAATGAAAAGAACTATTAAAAAATACACAAATCCAATTTGTAAGTTTTACATGCGATTCGTAAATACACCAATCCAATTTATAAATGAAAAAATATATATTAAAAAACACAAATCTTTTTCGTAATTTTAAAATGTGATCCGTAAATACACCAATCCAATTTATAAATGTAAAAAATTATTAAAAAATACACATCCAACTCGGAAATCCAAGACACAATCAATACATATCAGTATTAAAGGGAGGAGCTATCAGTCTTTAAAGGGAGGTGCTATCATTCCTTTAGGGCGGAGCTATTAGTCTTTTAGGGAGGAGCTATTATTCTTTCAGGGAGGAGCTAGCAGTTCTTTGGGATATAGCTATCAGTCTTTTAGGGAAGAGCTATCTGTTATTTTGGGTGGGTTTATTAGTTATTTAGGACAGGGATATCAGTGCTTTACGGTGGGGCTATCAGTTTGTTAGAAGCTCAGTTTTTTTAGGGAGGAGCTATCATACCATTTGGGCGGAGCTATCAGTCTTTTAGGCAGGAGCTATCATTGCTTTAGGGCGGAGCTATCATTCCTCTAGGGAGAACTTGTCAGGAAACTTTTCGGTGGGGCTATTAGTAATTTAAGGCAGTGCTTTCAGACTATTGGGTGGGGCTATTGGTCCTTAAAGGGAGGAGCTATCATTTCTTTTTATGTACTTCCAACTGAAACTGAATATTTAGTAGGAGGCGGGGCTTTGTTGCACATCATTCCCTCTTAGCAAACTAATGGTAAGGGGGGATCAATCGATGTGTTATTCTATCTGTTGTTCAGGGTATCAATCGTCTGTTGTTCTGTGCATTATAAAGTGATCTTATAAACTTATTTACCTTAGCAAGATTGTTGAAATCTCTTTCAACTTTCTCAAACTCTGGCATCTGCATCTGGATCACCAATAATGCTTTAGTTGTTTGGTTTCGTGATTGATTCCGTTTCAATTCAGGACTAATGTTTTCTTCATTTGTACCAAACTTGTGCACTTTTTCTGAATTTAACTTACAACAAAATCATGAACATCATGTTAGCACTACAGCATTAGCATGTTTTTAGAAATAATCTCGAGTTAAATGCGTGTTTTTTCCCACTCGTCTCAAATTCAGCACCACATGCATGTAATGAGAGCTCCAACAAAGATGCCAATTATTTCCATTTCTGCCCACATGGAAGCAGTTTTGCAGCAGTAATGGCTCCGCAGGTTACATACATTTTGTAAACATTTAGCTTGATGACTCTGTGAGATCCGCGTCTCTTTAATCTGAGATTTCATTTGGGGGCCCAGAAAGAGCCAAAGATTAGATATACTCTCGGCCGCACATTTCTCAGCCTATTTATAGAGGGCCGATCTGATTGCCGGATAAAAAATCAACTTCACATACACAAGGGCTTCTCTTTTTCTTCTTTTTTTGCAGAGAAAGAAAGAGGTTGTTTCTGCTCTTCAGTCATTAAAACGACCCAGAAATCACAAGAAAGAAAAAGAGGAAAAAGTCAAGCCTCATGTCAAACATTGCTTTTAAACCACCAGAGTGTTTGCATCATATATTATTTCATAAACAAATAAATATGTTTTAAATAATTAATTTAAATAAATAAATATTTTGCATTAACTTCTTATTTACAAAATTGTTTAGTTTTTATGTATTTATTTACATTTGCTTGTATACATAATACCTTTGTTTAAAATGTTTTAAATATATAATATAATATAATATATATATATATATATATATATATATACACATACAGTTTTTATTTCTAATTCACTATGCATATTACCTTTATTTTTTATGAAATTTAGTTTTCTAAATACATATTCTAATTAATTTAAATAGATAAGTAAATGAATGAATAAATTGATAAATAAAATGAATGAATGAATTCAATTAATTAATTTTAAAAATCACATAAAAATAAATTAATAAAATAAAGTAATTATTTACTTGAAAAATAAATGAAAATAATAAAAAATTTATAACAATAATAAAAACGTAAATAAATTAATTAATAAAATAATAAATATATATTTAAAAATCACATAAAAATAAAAAAATATATAAATTAATTACATTAATAAATAAATAAAATTAATAAGTAAATAAATAAATAATTAATTACATGATTTTTTTAAATGAAAAAAATAGATAAAATTATATAAAAAAGTAAATGAATAAAATGAATGAATACAATCAATGGATAAAGCAAATGTATTTATTTAATTGCATTAAAAATTAATTAATTAATATAATTAAAATAAATAAGTAAATAAATAAATAAAACGAATGAATCAAATAAATGAATAAAAAAATAAAGAAATTAACTATTACAAAAAATTTATAAAACAAAAAACAAAAAATAAATGTAAGAAAATTAAAAATAAAAACAAAAAAGTAAATAAAAAAATAAATTAATCAATTAATCAATGAATTGCATAAACAATTTGGTTAAATTAATTAATGAAAAATAAAAACTAAAATTACTTTAAATATTAAAGACAAAAAGTAATTAATAAATAATAAAATTCATTAATCAATTAATTGCATAAAGAAAATAAAAAATAAATAAAAATGAAGAGTACAATTATTATCAAATAAATAAATAATGAATAAATAAAATAAAAAATTGGAAAAAAATATTAAATAAATAAAATGATTAAATAAAATAAATAAATTTAATAATAAATTACATGAAAAAATTGTTAGAAATAATTTAATATAAAATAAATAATTAAAATTAATAATAAAATTAAATAAAGAATAAATAACATCAGCTGTACTTAGACCTGGGCTTAAATTTATGTACATTTACATTATATGTTAATTGTATATCTAAATAATACAATTATACACATACACACATTCTACTTACTTAAATAAATAATTAAATAAATAAAATCAGTTTTATATACACGAGGGCTTCGTACTTTCTTTTATTTTTTGAGCTGAAAAGAAAGAGTTTGTTTCTGCAGTCATTAAAACAGCCCAGAAATCAGACCAAAGAAAAAGAGGAAAAAGTCAAGCCTCATATCAAACACTGCACTTAAACCACCAGGGTTTATGCATTATATATCAGGCCCTTTCTGAAGAGAGAGCCACATTTTCATCCACCGAAATAATTAAAAACCCACAGAGACCCCGAGAGTTTGCACACACTTTATTTTCCTTGCTGAAGAACACATGTTGTTTAGCGATGGCGTGATGTTATTATGACCTCACAGGGTTTGGCCGTGTTATAATAGTGCTATAGAGCCAGGAATACAGAGATACGAGCAGAAAAGCAGCTGTGCTCAATGAAACGCTGCAATTAAGTGTATGTGATATTATTTGTTGCGTCGGAGCGTTGTGAGATTCAGGCTTCAAAGGCTTCACATGGTGAGACGTCTGGAGACATAAATCTCACCCAGACCAGAGCAGAGCGGGCCAAAAACAACACCCTGCGCATTTACAAGTGTTGGAGAGATGCATGAACGCTCCAGGACACGCTCTCTTTGTGTGTGTTTGTGTGTGTGTGTGTGTGTGTGTGTGTTTGTGTTTGTGTTTGTGTGTGTTTGTGTGTTTGTGCGACCTGTGGGATTTACGGAGCACAGATTTCATCCCTGAAGGCACAAACCTGCAGCAGATCTCCAATCCTGCATCTCCTGGGTCTCCAGCTCAAGCTGCTCGTGGGGATTTTGGCTGGGTGTTTAGCGTGCGTGCTTGTGTGTGTTACATGAAATCATGCAACTTTTAACTTAAATGGGTGTTTTGATTTTTTTAAAGATTCATTTGGAATTTTTTGATTAAAATTAATTAAAGTAATTTAAGTGAATAAATTAAGTGAATAAAATAAATGTATGCATTTAATGGTAAATTACATAAAATGTTTTTATTAAATTAAAAATAAATAATTAAAATACATTTAAAAAATAATATATAAATAAATAAGACAATAAATAAATTGAATGAATTAATAAATTAATAGATTAGTTAATAAATTACATAAAAAATTAATAAAGGTACATAATTTAAAATCATTTAAAAATAATATAAATAAATAATAATTAAATAAATGAATTAATTAAATATTAAATAATAAATTTAATAAAAAATAAATGAATAAACATAAATATTTAAAATAAATTTTAAAAAGAATGTAAATAAATATATTTAATAAATGAATGAATGAATTAATAAATTACATCAAAAATGTATAAAAAAAATAAAAAATAAAAAAATAATTAAAATTAATTTAAAAATAAATAAATAAATAAATAAATAAAGTCACTATCATATTTTCATGATTTTATATAAATTAATTTATTTAATTCTAATATTTTTTTTAATTTTTAT